>NC_035434.2:165495484-165694309 GCF_002127325.2 Helianthus annuus | reverse complement strand
AGAACTGAAGTCAAAGCAAAAGTCAAACTTTTGCGACTTTCGGCTCCGAACCGGTTCAATATAGTAAATGATCGATTCAAACGAGCGCAAACATGTTTATATACTTATTATCATGTTTTATGATTATCAAAACAGGTTCCATAACATATACATTACAGATTATGCATAAATCGCTAAAATAGCTTTCTGTTGACTTTTTAACCGCACGTTTGACTCGATAATTGACATAGTTAGAGTGGTGATCAGGGGGAACCATTTTAGAGGTTTAATACCCACATAAATACCAACTCATAACCATTTTTGATTCGTCATAAGACTGAATCATTTGCAAGATATTGCAATGACAACCGTTAGTTACGACGGTTGCGTTTATAGGCTAAAACTATGGAAATGCAAGGCCAACTTGGTTATGAACGACTTACAGAAGTGTGTTCTTGATTATAGAGCAGAAGAGAATGCTTGGGAGCACTTAGAATGATCAGTAGTTGTGTGTTTTGATGTTGTGAATGATATGAGCCAATGTAGCTTATTTATAGTGCTTAAGAGCCTTCAAGATCATTACACAACAAGCTACAATTGATCATGGATCATGGGCAGGTGTCCCTAAGTGGTATGGGTCGTGTAGGGGGCACCCATGCTCAATTAATGGTTGTTTGATCGTTCAAAAGCTCCAAAAGCCAAGTAGTTACAACCATTCTGCATCTGGGCACTTTACGCGGCCCGCATGGGAGTTCCCATGCTTTCTAATGCGGGTCGCCTAAAGGTTAAGAAATCAGGCGAGTTAGTGAGGAGGCTCGCGGCCCGCCTCGACTTATGTCTAAACCTTACGCGGGTCGCGTGAGGTTATATTTTCTGAATTTTTCAAATCTTTTATAATGATTACAGAATCGGGCCATTAATAACGAAATCTTTCGTAATGATTCACCTGACCTTTCGGTTCTGAAGGGGTAACTTTGCGGTTTGGCCCTCGGTTATTTACCGATAGGGGCCTCGTGTTAATTACCCGCATTATTAAGTCCCCGGTTTATTTATTAATTATATTGGAAAGCCTTAACTTTCACTGTTGACGCTTTTAACCCTTCTTCTACGAATTCGATCGTAACTTTCTCGTTTCATATCGAAACTTCGCGAAATTCATATATATTATTTTAGTGAGGGTATAATACCGTTACAAAGTCTTTGGAACGTTTAAAGGGTCACTCAGAGGTATTATTAAACATGTTGACACAGTTAACCCCTGTAGTTTGTAATCTCTCACTTTCTTCCGCGTTTTATTTTTGTACGATCTATAATTTATTCGATTGAAGGTTTAAGCATTATTTAGGGATACTATACAGTATATTACCCTTGTTGACATTTATAACCCTCGAATTTATATACTTTCATGGTTTGTCAAAATTAGTCCTTTATTTATTATAGATGCCACGTGTAAACAAATGACACGTGTTAACACATTATTGGACACAAAAATTCGAGGTGTTACATGGAATGAGATTGGCGAGGCTCAGCTTACTGGACCTGCCCTCATTTTAGAGACAACAGATAAGGTTAAGAAAGTTCGTGATAACCTTCAGATAGCTAGAAGCCGTCAAAAGAGTTACGCGGACCTAAAACGCAAACCCTTGGATTTTCAAATCGGTGATCGTGTATTACTTAAGGTCTCACCTTGGAAAGGTGTGATCAGATTTGGAAAGAAAGGAAAACTTGCACCTAGATACGTTGGACCATTCAAGATCGTCGAAAGAATCGGTAAGGTAGCCTACAGACTTGAGTTACCTCCTGAACTTGGAAATGTTCATCCAACTTTTCACGTGTCCAATCTCAAGAGGTGTTTAGCTGATGAGAACCTCCACATACCGCTTGACGAGATTCGTGTTGATAAAACACTGAAATTTGTTGAGAAACCGGTAGAAATCATGGAACGTGAAGTCAAGTGGCTCAAACGCAAGCGCATTCCTTTGGTCAAGGTTTGTTGGGAATCAAAGCGTGGACCCGAGTTTACTTGGGAACGTGAAGATCAAATGAAGGCAAAATATCCGCATCTTTTTCCACGAGTTTCCTCTAAATAAATTTCGGGACGAAATTTCCACAAGTAGGGGAGACTGTAACATTTGTGCTTGTAATCATTATGAACAGTTCAATTATCAATAAAACAATGTTATTTTACCCCAATGATTGTTTGATTTTGTTTTACATTTTTCATGTTTTGACTTTTGCTCAATTTCAAACTCTACATCGCTTTCTGGAGAGTTATACGCGAACTGGTGCGTAAACGTACTCAGTTTAATGTGACAAATACTCCGGAACATCAACATATACTCAACATACCTTAAATAACCTTTACATAACTTAGAAATAAGTTTTGAAGGCTTTGGTATGGCAAAAACAAGTTAATTCCCTTACAGGGACTAAACTTGACAAACTGCGAAAGTATGCCAATTTAAACTGTAACGAACATTCCGGAACATGTCCATAAGTTAAACATACCATAAATATCCTTTACATAGCTTAGAAATAGGCTTTGAGGGGTTTGGTATGCTAAAACAAACTTTTGGATCATTCATGGGCTAAAAGTGTCAAAAAGTGCACAAGTTTGCACTTTCGCGCATAACTTACGTTCTGAATACATCCGGACATCCAAAAATTTATGCAAGCATCCTAGTATTATGCCTTAGTGTTTGGCATGAGAAAAATCCATTCGTCGCGCAATTTGGATCGTCTTTCGCGCTTATGCGCATTCCGTCGTAATTAACCGAACATCACGACCGTACGGCCAAACGAACCGACATCCGACATATTTTTGAGCACATTTTCAGTTCCCTATACTTTAACATCATTTTAGAGCTTTGAAATGGAGTTAACGGGGCTTAAACGTGCCAAAAACGCATCAAATACCAAGTTTTGGTGCTGCAGGGACTAAAATGGTAAATCTGCCAAAATAGGGGCTTACGGACCGTAAGCCAAAGCCCATACGGTCCGTAAGGGGTCCCCAGTACAGCAGAACCCACATTTAATGCTGATTGGCTCTTCAAATCGCGAAAGGTCCGATTGCCTTTTCACCCAATGAAAGGCCAAGGGCCATATTCAGTGAATCTAGCATTGTAACACATGTACGCACAAGATCATGGCACGATATTCGATAAAACGATCCTAACGGTTCCACTTTTCCTATAAATACCCCCCCCCTTTTGTGTAAAAATCACAAGAATCAGATCTAAAAAGCTCTAAGTTGAAGTATTGCTTCATACCTGAGTTTCTCTGATCTCGATTAGCATTCGGGGACTCTCCGTAAGTATTCTTTCATTGTTTTATCGCTTTTCAAGTCCGAAAGTCGACGTTTTGTTGACTTTCTGCGTTGACCAGCTTATGGTCGATGCGAAGTTCGTTGGAACTTCATAACGTGAGCGTGATCACGATGGTTATAGTCCGTAGTGACTACACCTACTGATTACCACGTTATCTAGGCTCAGTGACGAGTCGTAGTTTCGGCCAAAATGTGCATTCTTGCATATTTTGTAACCAAACTACTCGTAAGCATCAAAGCCGTTTGCTTTGATGCCAAACCTGTTTTCTAAACTTAGTTAAGCATGTTCTAACATGCTTAGCTCGTCACTTTTAGTTTAGTGCTTATATAGGGTCGTAAGGTAAGCGATCTAAACCATCGCTTATACTTTCGAACCCGACCCATTTGGTCGATCATTAGGATCCGACCAAACACATTAGGTGACCATAGCTATAACCTTCCGAGGTTATGCCTTGTGGTCACGATGTTAGGCGTTCCAGACGCGTTCTACGCGAACGCCGCGTAAGGTAGCATAAGCTACCTAAACGGGTCGTGATGGGTCGCAAGCACCTAGGTTAAGTTTCATTTTAGTATGTAGGCTTTGTTAAACCATATTACACGAGTCTCCATACTCGTTTGGTTTACGAACCCGCATACTATCCGATCTTTCCGATTTGGTCCGGTATATTGACATAGCTACCTATTAGGTGTCGTTTGATATCCCGTGATCTTTAGCATTATTTGGTTATTATACAAGAACTACAAAGCAATCTCAGGTGAGTACATAGAACCCCATCTTTTACTGTTTTCCAAACTGTTTTGGGGTGAAACACATGTGCCTATCTGTTACTTTCATGCTTTCCATGTTTTCACATCATATGCCTGCTATGTTGTTAGTACATTATAGTACACGATTTCATTACATTTCATGCTATGTATGCCCATTGTGTGCGTACTTAGTACATTTGATTTACATGAACATTTCTGTTGCATATGTTTACTCAGCATATGGACACATTGATTTACATGAACATTTCTGCTTCGTATGTTTACTTAGCATACTTAGTACAATTGTTTACATCACATGCCTTCATTTTGTTATGACATTTGGTTTGTTTAACATGGGACAATACATTCATTAACATTAGCTACGCCGTTCGTTAGTAGGTAGTGGTACCATAGGAATTGACAACTCCCATTCCTGAAGTCCTGGGTTTGATAGGACTGGAAGGAGTGACCGAATTCGATATACATAACTTAGATGAACCTTTAATTTGTTTAAGGGTTTATCGCCGCAGTCTCAAGGCTTGGATGTATGCATAGTTTACAATACCACATAAATGTTAATATCAATAGAGCATGCATTTTTCCACAAAACATAACGTTGATTTAAACCACGTGTTACTTCAACAACTTGTTTTGTGCATTTTACATATGGTTTAAGTTGATACATTTCGCTTACCATACATGATACATTTTGGGATGCACATTACATGATTTACATTGAATATAAACACGTTGACATTGACATACACATTTGGTGGTTTACATTTGAACATAAACATTTGACATGGTTTACACAATAACACTTGACATTTGGTTTACACATGAACAATTTACATGGTGGATTGGTTTGGGTAAATGATTTAAGTAACGTGGCGTATGTAATATGATACAAACATGGTGGATACGCCGCTGGTACTTCCTATATATAAATGTTTGTATAATATTACATATCGTGGCGTTATCTAAGTCATTTCAGTTTAGACACATTACATTTTACATAAATAACATATTCTTCACAAGACATTATTTTCACAAACAACTTATCTTATTCAACTCATTTTACTTGGTTATTCGTTTAACCTTGCACTTATCTATACATATCATTTGATGTTATCGTTTTTCAAATGGTTTACAAAGCAAGACAAATTACAAGGTTCATGACTGACTGTTATTAAACATTCTTTAAACTCAAGTCATGAATCCCATTTTCACAAAACCTTTGTATCTCACAGGCATTTTTATGCTGACGTACCTACTTTCACATGTGTTTTCAGGAGCTGTTCCATAGGACGATGAACACGACACTAGGGCGGACTTGTGCCTTAGAGACTAAAAACTGAAGATAGAACTAGAATAACTGTGTTTTGAATTCTGTACTTCCTTTTAAGACAATGTAACACCCTTGTTTAATAAATAAAATGTAACTTTAATTTCCATGGTTGTATAACAATTAATTCAGTCCACAACACTCCCCGGCGTTTCCGCCGCGGTTGCATGTTATACGCGACCGGGGTGTGACACACTGAACGCCCAGGAAAACTAGCACCCAAATGGGAGGGCCCATACTTGGTGCACGAAGTGCTAGGGAAAGGGGCATACAAATTGCGCACTCTGGATGGATACATCATCCCGCGCACGTGGAATGCGCAACAACTGCGCAAGTGCTACATGTAACTACCTTTGGCCTTGCGCCTTTCTGATTTCTATGTTGGCTAAACGCCCTACTTGTTTACGATGTACGTTGGCCTAAGCGCCTGTTTCTTAAATCAATGAAAGCATATGCCTTATGTTTTCTTTTATCATGATGACTTCTACGTTACAAATGCATGTTAAACTTTTGATTAGCACGAAAACACTTCAGTAAATTACGAGCTCTTGAGTTACGCCTCCAAGCTCCTCCGCGAGCATAGCGCGAGACCGGGCAATTACACTCACACAAGAGCCACACTTACATTTATTCGTGCTAACTTAACCAAAGTTTCTAGCAACAGTGCAATAATTGTAACTGGACAAGAAAAGCAAACATAAAACATTATATTTAACAAGCGCAAACGCACAACGATTACATCAAAGGAAAACCATCGTTGATTCAATCCAAAATAAGCGCGACTGCGCAATAGGTTACAACGTTAAACACCTAGAAACAAATTACATGGCACAAAAGCCTATCTATTCATTCATGACCGTCACCATCATCGTCATGTTTGTCATCATCGCCGTTGCCGTCACCTTTGTCATCATCGCCCGCCGGTTTCTCCTCGTCAGACACTTCAACCATTTCTGGTGGGTCCAGAATGGCCTTAAGACGATGGCACCAGTCGTCATGCTCTAGAGCCTTTGTGACCAAGTCCATCACAGGCAGCGCTAGATGATTGTATGCATTCTCAGCGCGAGACAATTCCGCATTAGCTTCATCAGTCACTGAACAGTGACTTGTGTCAAACTCCTGCCCAAATACCTCCTCAACATGCTGCGCACATTCTAGATAACCTCCACGATGACCAACCGCGCGTGAGGCATCTATGAGGGCAGCAACAGTTCCATCCAGTTCTCCAGCATTCAAGATTGAGTTGGCCATCTACGGCAAAAGAAAGGGATGAGAAACTGGTTTTAATAAATAAGACCTAAGTTAAAAAGAGAACAATACCAGCACTAATCCCCTGCCATGCATCCATTCCGCCTCCGAAGCCAGCATGTCAACAATACCTTGGACCTCAACATAATTATTTTATGCCATATTAAGGGCAGATGAACTTATGGCGCGTGCCTCCTCGGCCTTTTGCCTGGCTTCCTCGGCAGAAGCAGCTTTCGAGTTTTCAGCTTCAAGATCAATCTCCAAGGATTCACTTTTGTCAACCTGCTCTTGCAAGCGACGTTTTAACTCTGCAATTTCAACATCCTTGGCAGTCAGATCTTTATCCTTACTGGATATCCGCGCCGTAAAATCAGCCTGCAAAGGATAAAAACACTTAGAAGGTTTTACAAGCAAAAATCACGGGAATAAGAAAGAATAACGCTATACACACCTCAGCCTGCTCCTTAGCAGCTTATGCATCTTTAACCTTCCTGTTCAATCTCGTAACTTGACCCTCAAGATCGGTAATTTTAGCTCGAGCCGCGAACATGCGATCGTTGTCTTTTGCACAGATCTTCTTCCAATCAGCACGCCCCTAAGGCCCTCGCGGCCCCACTCCTCTGACTTCCTGTCAGCTTCAAACTTGGCCTTCTCCTCATCAAACTTAACATTAGCCTTCTCAAACTCCTTTACCTGCCTCACAAGGCGCTCACGGTACCTCTCCCACTCAGCCCGCTCCTTGACCATTATGCGCATTCACATACAATCTGGTGGTTGGCGGCGCGAGCATTGGCTTCACCGACCACATAAGCTTGATACAGCACATCGTGGCTCCGCGCTCGTTGACGATTAACCTCACCAGGAGGGAAAGAGTTCAAAAACCAATCTCTGCAAGGGCCAAACTCATTAAATGTATCTTTCTGCTTCAGACCCCAAGTAGCTTGGTGTGGAGCATTGTCGCGCGCCTCCTTGGTGTAAGTTTTGTAGTAAATATCACCAAGGGTATCCTTTGGCCCAATGCTTTACGGTATAAACCCACCAGCACCACCAGAACTCGCGCCACCAGTAGCAACAGTTTTCTCCTTGCGAGGCGCAGAGCCGGAGCTCCCAGTAGTAGAAGTCACCAGAGCAGTCTGAACAGGGACATTAGCTGGCGAGGGTTCAGTTGGGTTCTCAACCTCAGGTTCCTTTCTCTTCTCATGATGGGGCTGGTCAAGCCCCGTGATTCGAGTAATTTCCGGACCCTGCGCTTTCTCGCTCGTAGTAGCGGTAGTGGCCCCAGTATCCTTCGGATCAGCTCCGACAGGCTTTTCAACAATCTTCTCCTTGGTCTTCTCTTTCTCTTTCCCTTCGTCAGCAGTTTTCTCCTTGAAAGGTTTGATAGTAACCTTGGGCCTTTTCTGCGCCGGCTCCGAAGGTTCTGTGATGGCGACACCCTTCTTTTCAGGGGTCTTCTTTTTGGCCTCTGCAAAAATGAAGTGTTAAATAGATGGAACAGCGAGGAAAGCAGGGTAACAAAGAAACTAACCAGGGGAAAATTTGTACAGAGAGCGCAGGTTGCTCTTTTTTCCGATCAAAGGGACCCCACCAGGCTTTAACATCACAGAAGCACCAACCGCAGCCTCCCTGCTCCTTTTCCTGATAAACTTCACAGCAGGCTCTTCCTCCTCTACTTCTTCGTCCTCTTCTTCTTCATGCGCGAAGGAAGATGGAGTGGCCCCAACATCAGGGTTGCGAGAACTCGCGCTCCCTGAGCCCTTTGAACCAGCAGCTCCAGTCTTCTTCTCGCCTACGTGCGATAAACCCTCAAATGAGTCACTGATAATAACGTAATCTTCTAAGTTACTTTGACGAAGGCGGAAGGTACCTTTATCAGGAACACCAGCGGTTGCGCGGCTACTTCCACCCTTCCTGCTAGTCACATCAGCATCGATGGTGATAATCTTGTTCTTCTTTGGCTTCTTCTTCTTTTCTTCCGGGTCAATACCCAAATCGCGCAGCACACCTGCAAAGATGGTAGACCAGGAACTTAACTCTCCATTGGAAGATCCGACAGACTCCTCGCTGGAAAGATAAACAATCTCTTTTCCTGCAGAAGTCAAAGCACGCAGAGGTCGAGGGTTAGGAATATGCGCACCTTTAGTTGCGGTAGGTGGATCGGCAAAAGCATTAGCAACTGGATACATGAAGTGACCTTTAATCTGGTCATACCAGTATTCCTCCCCCGCTCTAAGCGGGCGCACGCCCATGGACCCTCCAAAAGTGAGGAAGGCAGCTTGGTACAGTTGTGCCTCTACACGCGCAATTACATAAATAAGCACAGGTTACAAAACAATGAGATCAAAGAAATTGAGTAAGTAACTAACCTTTCTCATCAAACTTCAAGATTGGAACGTCCTTGCTATCTGCCGGCCATTAGTCACTCATCCCCGCCGCTACCAAGACGTTCTCACCAAACACTTGGTTTAGGGTGGCAGTAAGCTTCAGATACCAATTCTCCTGCTTAGGAATCGACAGATCCTCCTTCACAATCGGCTCAGAGTAGGCGTGGAAAGTCATGGCGATCGGTATCACCTCCTCGCGAATATAAAAGAACTTTGGTTTCCAGTCATGGAAACTCTTAGGAGGGATCAACAGTATCTTCTTCGCAGCTGCTCGACTGGCGAACGAGTAGAATAACATGTTTCTGATCAATTGGTAAAAGACTCTGAACCTTTCCACAGTAGGCTCAATATCATGAGATCGACAAAGGACCTCGAAGTGTCGAACCCTGACCATCCCAGGAGGAATCATTTGTGAAATATGGAACCCATAGAACCAAAGAATGTGGGCCATAAAATTCGTCGCCGGCAACCGGAAGTTGCCCTGATGAAAGAAATCCTCAAATAGCGTGATATAGCCCGGCGGCGCATCAGCGGTCGTCTGATTCTGACCGGGATACCTGGCATCCCATTCCGGTGGAAACCGGAAACTCCGTACAATCTGCTCGAACAGCCCTAGATCCCACTTGAGGATGGGAACAAGACCTTCTTCACCGGGATTATCTTCATGATGTTCTTCAGCCATGGATATGAGTTTAAACTTCGAAAGTTCCGAAAGAAGTTTTGAAGATATGATGTAGAATCTTGAAGATCTGCTATCGTGTTCTTCAGTGATTTGAAGATTCAAAGAACTCGAAAGCAAAAAGAGAGAAAAGATGACAGCAGACGAGGAAAAAGTGATCTCCTCCCTCATCTCGTCGGATATATATACCCATCGCATTTAATGCGATGGGTAAACGTGCCGAGATCACCGTGCGCGTGCCCAATCACAGAACGCCACATAAGGTGAGATTATCGGAGTGACGGTTACCACGCGCGCGTGGGCCTCATTCGCCTGACGGAAAGCCGAACCGTCAGGGACAAACTGATGACAAACCGTGTCAGCAGTCAACTCAAACGTCAGCATCAACGACATTTGCACCAACCCATCAGAATTCAAATTTCGAGGGTTTTCCCGCCTAAAGTTACTACAAACTTCATGCAGAAGATACTAAGGCCGCGCATCATCAACAATTGACCAATAACCCTGCGCGCGTCAACTTAAAGGCAGTGAATCACCAAGAGCCAACCTGGTAGTCGCGTCGTAGTAACCGACAAGCAATTACACGCGCGCCGTCAACCAGGATCAAGCAAGCACTTTCAAAGCTTTAACTTCTTTTTTCTAAGTCCAGAGCTCCAACCACTTACTTTGCGCATGGTGCAGCACTGGACTGGGGGGGCTTGAAGGGGTATGGTCCCAAAAAGTCGCGCAGACCTTCCTACAGATCGCGCGCAGGACCATACTCCTTAATCAGCAAGATGTTCAATCTCAACCTCGCGCGGCCTACTTCAGCATTGATTGACCTCGCGCGGGGTCTAAACAAGATAGAACATTGATCTCAACACTTAGCTTTCTGGATAAGAGTCTTCAACAACTATAATCCTGCGCGGGCTAGTTACGTGCTCAGTAAGGGTCGCGCATGACCTGTAGCGCATGACCACTTCAGAAGGTACAAAAGGTACAAGTGGCAGATGAAAAGAGCCAATCCGCATCCTCCAGGCTCTGCTCAATCGTGCTCCACGATCGTCTGACTTGCAGGAGACAAAAAGTACTCAAGGACGCCTACATGGCACCAATCACTGGGCAGAGACACCTGCCCTACGATCTCCACTTACCTGCTAGTGGCAGAGGGACAACGAGGCCGACAACAGTGACACGTGGCACCAACCACGGCGCGCCAGCACTGAAAAGCTTCTAGAAGCCACTAACGGTCGACACCAGTGAGACAAGGAGCATATCCGCTACGTTGTCGCCTTCCGGCTCAAGGCCCATCATCCCACATCCTCTACACCTCTCCGGCTATAAATAGAGACCTTAGTTCACAGGTTAAACCATTCTATTCCCTCTACTCTCACTCTTTACTCACTGTAATCTCCTCAAAGCAGATACTTATTCTCACGTCGGAGTCTGGTTAAGAGGGAAACCCCCATATTCCCCTCTTAACGAGCTAACGGTGTTTCTGTTTTGCAGGATTAACCGGTCATTAAGGAGCTCAGGAGTCCAAAGAAGATTAACCCTTATGGTTGAAACATAAACCAAACTAATTAACAATAAAATTAGTTACGTGTTTCTTCAGCTAGATAGAAAAGACTGTGGTTGTCTTAAAAATAAGCAAGTGTGTGGAAGAGGATAAGATAATGTTTGCTTCCAATCTATTTAATAACTCAGCCTTAGAATGGTGGAACACTATCCTCCAATCAAAGGGAAGTGATAGGGTTTACAATATGAAATGGGAGGAAATTATGAATATGGTGGAAAGGAAATTCTGCCCTCCCAATGAAGAAGAACAGATAGCAAATAAGTTCTTAAACCTTAGGATGACTAGAGTAGATAATAAGGGTTATACTACTACATTCTTTGAAAATGCTAGAATAGTACCAACCCTTGCATCACCTGAACCAGTATTAATCTCCCGTTACATCTGGAGATTCATTAGTGAAATTTGGCATGTCGTCAAACCAGGTAGACCTCAAACCATAGGAGAAGTTGTAGAGCTAGCAAACACCTTGACAGATAAGTTAGTACGTACACGGGAAGAGGATCAAAGGAAGAATCTAGCTCAAAAGCTTACCCAGGAATTCCGCTATGGAAATTTCAACCGTAGGAATATAGGCTCTACCTCTGCACCCTACTGCAAGGCTTGCAAGAAAAATCATTCGGGAAAATGCTCCACTTACTGCAATTTCTATTAGATAACATGGCACAAGGAAGAAGATTGCAGGAGAAAACCTAATAATGGAATGTGCTTCAACTATGGAGAAAAAGGTCAAATCAAGCTGAATTGTCTGAAACTAGTTCCAGCCATGGGCAATAAGACTACCAAAAATGCTAGAGCATTTGTTCTGACGGCAGATGAAGCCAAAATGATTCCGGACGTGATAGCCGGTACGTTTTTAGTTAATGATATTTTCGCTAAAGTATTATTTAACTCTGGTGCGAACCAAAGTTTTATTAATACTTCATTTTGCAAACTTCTCAATCAACCATTAACTAAACTCCCACAAGAATGTCTAGTAGAGACAACAAATGGAGAAACCATTAGAATTTCTGAAATCTTGCAGGGAGCAAGAATAGAATTTTTAAATCAAAAGTTTATTGCAAACCTTTTTCCAATGAATCTGGCAGGATTTGATGTTGTATTAGGAATGGATTCGTTAATAGCCAATAAAGCCAGTATTTTATGTGATCAAAAGTCAATCCAAGTAAATTCACCAAGGGGTGAAAAGATCACAATTAAAGGAGATAAGTCATCTAGATCCACGAAATTCATCTCGGTGATGAAAACAAGTTATATAAGAAAAGGATCTTTAGTATATTTGATTTCCATAATCATTAACACTAAAGGAAAAGAACGGAAAGATATTCCAGTAGTATCTCAGTTTTCAGATATGTTTCCAGAAGAATTACCAGGATTACCGCCAGATAGAGAAATTGAATTCAGAATCCACCTACTACCAGGGACAGCACCAACCGCCAAAGCACCTTACCGTTTAGCACCCGCAGAAATGCAGGAACTAAAGAAGCAATTAGACGAATTGTTGGAGAAAGGATTCATTCAGCCAAGTTCATAGCCATGGGGAGCACATATTTTATTTGTTAAAAAGAAAGACGAATCTATGCGTATGTGCATTGACTACCGTGAATTGAACAAGGTCATGATTAAAAATCGGTATCCATTACCAAGAATCAACGATCTATTCGATCAATTGCAAGGAGCTCGATTTTTCTCTAAAATCGATTTACGGTTAAGATATCATCAATTGAAGGTACAGGAAGAGGACATTCCTAAGACCGCGTTTAGAACAAGGTATGGCCATTATGAATTTACTGTCATGCCATTTGGTTTAACCAATGCCACAGCTACATTTATGGACATGATGAACCGAATATGTAAGCCATATTTGGATAAATTCATAATTATCTTTATAAATGATATTCTCATTTACTCTAAAAATAAAGAGGAACATGCAAAGCATTTGCACGCACTTCTAAGTTTATTAAGGAAAGAAAAAATTTATGCAAAGTTTTCAAAGTGCGAATTTTGGTTAGAACAGGTACAGTTTCATGGACATCTAGTCAATCATGAGGGAATTCATGTGGATCCCACCAAGAACGAGGCGATTACAAAATGGAAAACCCCCTGAGTCACCAACCGAGGTTAGAAGTTTCTTAGGATTGGCCGATTATTATAGAAGATTTATTCAAGATTTTTCTAGAATAGCCATTCCCTTAACTAAGCTAACCTGTAAATCTGTTAAGTTTGAATGGGGACCAAAACAAGAAGAAGCCTTTAGAATTCTTAAGCAAAGACTAACCCATACACCCATACTAGCGTTTCCAGAAGGAACTGAAGACTTTGTAGTTTATTGTGACGCTTCTAAGTTAGGTTATGGATGTGTATTAATGCAATGCCAAAAAGTTATAGCTTATGCATCTAGACAACTTAAGAATCATGAAGAAAATTATTCAACCCATGATTTGGAATTAGGAGCCATAGTTTTTGCCCTTAAGATTTGGAGACATTACTTTACGGTAGTAAGTTTACCATTTTCACCGATCATAAGAGTTTAAGGTAAGTTTTCGGGCCAAAAGAGTTAAATCTGAGACAAAGACGCTGGATGGAATTACTTAGTGATTATAATTGTAATATGCAGTATTATGCAGGAAAGGCTAATGTAGTAGCTGATGCCTTAAGTCGAAAGTATCATGAAAAGCCAAAAAGAGTACGTTCTCTTAAATTAAATCTACAAGTAGATTTAAATGATCAGATTAGAGAAGCACAAGGATCAGTAATCAAGGATGATACTGAAAAGTTAAAAGGAATGATTAAGGAATTAGAACAAGGAACAGATGGAATTTGGAGATTCCATAAGAAAAGAATGTGGATACCTAAATTAGGAAACCGACGTCACCGTATACTCGAAGAAGCCCATAAGTCTAAGTATACAATGCATCCTGGAAATGATAAAATGTATCAGGATTTAAGAAAGAATTTTTGGTGGATAGGAATGAAGAATGACATAACAGTTTATGTTTCTAAATGTTTAACATGTTCAAAAGTTAAAGCTGAACACCAGAAACCCTCAGGTTTATTGTAGCAGTTAGAAATGCCAATTTGGAAATGGGAATTGATAGCAATGGATTTTGTTACCAAATTACCCAAAACAAGGAAAGGTAATGATATAATCTGGGTGATTGTAGACAAACTAACTAAATCAGCTCATTTCCTACCAATGAAGGAAAACTTCAGTATGGAACAATTAGATAAGCTATATGTAAATGAAATATTTTCATTACATTGAATTCCTTTATTAATTGTTTCTGATAGGGATAGTAATTTTACCTCTCATTTTTGGGCAAGTTTCCAAAAATCAATGGGAACCAAGTTGAATCTAAGCACAACTTATCATCCTCAAACGGACGGACAAAGCGAAAGGACAATTCAGACAATGGAGGAGATGCTTAGATGTCACACCCCCAAAATACCACATGCGGAAAACCCCTGCGGGGCGTGTGACATACCAGGATCTTAGCCACCAATCACATTGAACTCATAAGTATAATTAAATGAACTTTCATTTATTAATAGGAAGTATTTCAAAACGTTACATATAACACTACACAGCGGAAGCAATAATCATTGGTTAAATGTTTTGTAAATCCTCGCGTAAGTAAACCATTAGACTTATGTTGCGATTTCATGTATCTCGACCCATGACCACTCCAGCATCCCAGACAACAAGTTCCAATGATATGTACCTAAAGGCCTGCAAGGCTTGTAACAACGAGTCAACAACAAAGTTGAGCGAGTTCACACTTGGTTGTTTAGTTATAGTGTCTAACATGCTTTCTAACTATTACAGATTCACTATAATAAAAATAACATTCATGAAAATCACCAAACAAATATGAGTGTTGCCATGTACAGGATCGATTAGTGGTAATGTACTTACCAGAAGTGAGATGTAAATGGATTTGTTTATAGCCGAGAAGAGAAGGACTTCGCTGGGGGGGGGGGGTCTCTCCTGCCGCACGATCTAGGGAGGGGTAGGGTTTTGTTTGGTATTTTTTGTGTTATGGAGAATGGTACGTATAACAACATGATAAAGATTTGGGACGGTTGGGTGCTTCTTGGCCGAGTTGGGCTTAAGCCCATAACATTGGGCTGCCATAATGAGTGGACAAGGATTAACATAAGGGGTAACATACGAGGAGTTTGTGGCTCAACATCCATGCGGCCCAAATATAAAGTATAGGGTTTAACGGGGTCATATTGTGCATTTAGATCTAACGAGATTACGGTAGCACAAAACATAAAACACGTTTCATCTAAACAAGTACATTCGCATCTAAAATTTCACACATCACGTATAAGTAATTTATGAACGTTCAATATAATTTAATATTTATTAACTTGTCACTTAGTGTTCATATAGGTTACACTAGAGTACGACGAAAGGCGCTAAAATACGAGTTGTCACATCATCCCCAAGTTTAAAGATATTTCGTCCCGAAATTTAGCACGTAGTTACTGAGGAAGCTAGTTAGGTTGCATGGTTTCCTGGTTTCTCTGGGGTGTCACATCATTCCCCCGTTGGTTTGGAATTTCGTCCTGAAATTCCGCAGTAGCTTCAGGCTCAGTACTGGTTTCACTTTTCTCGAACAATTGGGGATATTTGTGTTTCATTTGGTCTTCTCGTTCCCAGGTAAACTCTAGGCCACGACGGGAGTTCCAACGAACTCGAACGATAGGTATCCTGGTGCGTTTGAAAATCTTGACCTCCCGGTCCAAAATTTCCACTGATCCTTCGATAAATCGCAACTGACCGTCGATGGTGAGTTCCTTGAATGGAACTATGTGAGTTTCATCTGACAGACACTTCTTCCGATTCGACACATGGGACACGTTGGGAACTCCACTGAGTTCTTCAGGTAGCACATAGGTAGAAATCACGAACAAAGGGTGGATCCTCGATCCTCTTTTCCCTTAGCCTTAACATCAGTAATAAGTGCTAACATAGCGGGGTAATCCTTCCGTGGACACTTCTGGCCTTCACTGCTGAATTGATTCTAACCTCTACACCACTCTGACGCGTTAGCATAGATAACAACCCTCCACTAGGGAGAGGGATACGTGGGATCTTTTCCTCACAGGGTACATCTATCAAGATCAACAGAAGAAAGGTCAATGCCGAACACTTGTCCCGCAAGGTCGAGTTTGCATCCCAATGATCATATGAGGTTTCCATTGTCTTGCCATCAGCCGATTCCACAACAGGTTGGGTTTCAAGAAGCATCAGGATCAAACGGAACAAAGACGAAGCGATTAGCTACTCATGCTAGCTACCCTGTTGCTAAAGTCCTGGCGACGCCCGCGCCATTTCTAAATGCCCTTCTATGAGCATCTTTTCTAGTGTTGCTGCTTTCATTTACAAGGATTTCAAGTACTGATGTTGCTCCCTTGGTCGTAGTCTTCTTAACCACAGCCAATCCATGTCGTAGACACCTTATTTTTATACTGTCGGTTAGGGTGAGGAATACCTTGTTGTCGCTGTGACTGCTGCTCCCAAGGTCCTTGCTCGAAACGAGGCCCTACGATTCTTCACCATCAAGGTCCATCTTTTCACATTCTGAGCCACGTCCTAAAGTGCTACTCACTGTGCTGGCAATTATCCATTCCTCGTTATAGTCGGTTGTCATTGCATATGTCCTGATTGATTCATAAGAGTTGACTCCCATGAGTCGCTGGTTGAGCTTAAGGATTCGATTGGAGTCAAATCGCTGATGTTCGCTGCTGGTAACTAGGGTTGTTCAAATGCTGAAGTCCATCATTCTTGCAAGTCGACTGAGTAATGAACGATATGTTATGAGAGTGTTGCAGAAGTGATCACACTTCGGGGTCTAAGGCGTCAATACGTGAGTTCCAGTAAACGAAGAAGAGTAAGAAAGGTATCGATTAATCATTCAAAGTTGCGGCATCCAACTCAGGGACGTTCGTATAAGCACCTAACATTCTACACGGTTCGCTAGGTGTTCAGATGGGTGTTCAGGTAATACTCGGTAGCATCGAGATTCGAAAGGGTCTAGAGATGAATGTAAAGTTCACGTTCGAGTGGGGGACAATCACTGCTATGATCCCTATAGGTTTGATATGTTTCACATCTATCAAATAACGGAACGAAACCCCTTTTTCACTTGTTAAGCCTCACTAGGACTCGCATGCACCCCACATTATTATTATGTGTGCACCCATGATAACATTGTGATTTGCATGCTCATCTCAGCTCCTCTTAACTCATGTCAAATGGTTCCTCAAACTCGAGTAGCAAGCAAAAAGCATCACGAAGCGTAAGTCATGAATGTTTAGGGAAATACCACCCTATCAGTTACATAACACATGCAAGTAATACGTGGGTTCATACTGTTGAGCTAAACGTGCAATCACATGCAATATCATATGTAGGTGTTCACTAGTTATGCAGTACAATGAGTATACGAGAGACGAACCTTGCAATCTGGAGCTGAGTGTCATGGTCGTTTTCACGTCTTCAGAATTGTTCGGTTATAGTCTGGTTTTACAAAAACGTTTTCCCCCTTTTAAATAAAACCAAGTTCACTATAACCAATGGCTCTGATACCAATCTATCATACCCCCAAAATACCACATGCGGAAAACCCCCGCGGGACGTGTGACATACCAGAATCTTAGCCACCAATCACGTTGAACTCATAAGTATAATTAAATGAACTTTCATTTATTAATAGGAAGTATTTCAAAACGTTACATATAACACATAGTACACAGCGGAAGCAATAATCACGGGTTAAATGTTTTGTAAATCCTCGCGTAAGTAAACCATTAGACTTATGTTGCGATTTCATGTATCTCGACCCATGACCACTCCAGCATCCCAGACAGCAAGTTCCAATGATATGTACCTAAAGGCCTGCAAGGCATGTAACAACGAGTCAACAACAAAGTTGAGCGAGTTCACAGTTGGTTGTTTAGTTGTAGTATTTGTTTCGTAAATCATATGTTCGTTTTGTAAACCATGTATCGTGTTAATTCGTATCGCGGTCTCCCAGACATGTGTGCGAAGATTAGTGGGGGCTTTCCGTGTGTTACTAGACCGTGTGTATCGACTGCTACGAAAATGTAAGAGGTGCCCTAAGTCAATGTCTATCAGCATTGACCCTTTTCCCATAGTCCATTAGTACACGCCCGTTCGAACGACACGGTGTGAGGTTTGTTAAACCTAATAGCGCTATTAACTAATGACCTGCTATCCATAGGCCTCGGCGATTAAGTCGATATAAATGAGGGACTTCATGATGGGTCCAGTGTGTATTCTTAGCATCCTACCCACGGAGGATGGTCGTAATTACCGTTTAGTTCATTTACCCATTCCCAACCCTTGGGAATCCCATGCCTTGGAAAGAGTGTGAACTCACCTTGGTTTGCTCGGTTTGATAAGTTTCTTGTCTGCAATTAATCAGTCAATCGTAGCCTAGTATGATTACCATAATCAATTAGTTTTACGTACACCCCATTTCACATAGCACGCAATGTACGCTACATACATCATCACATAACTCGTCATCACATACACATGACACCTAATCAGACCATAATCAATAACACATCACGAATCAGTTGTTCAAATAAACACTTAATAGTCCAAAATCATACCCTTGGCCCAAAGTCATAACGATGTGAAACCTTATGATACTCGATATCATCTAACCATACTACATACAAGTTCACAGCCTAAAGTATTACATATTTTCACTTATTGTTCACATATTCATACCAATTATGACCAACCCGTGACCCACTCCCTAACACTCAAACCAACCGGTGCAACTAACACTACCAGTTAATATATCAACCAAACACTTCACATATTCCATAGATTGTAAATCATGAAATCATCTCATAACATAATAATATAAAATATTCATTTGGGTCACCAACTATTTCGTAAGACATGCATACAAAACAACAACAACTTGGCAATCCACTATGGCACGCATAATAGTGGGCGGCCCAAAAAATGGTCCACTAGTCAAACATGCAGTCCGAATTAAAACAGAACATGTGACCCGATCATAACAACATACATCTAATTATTCAGGCAGCCCGGTTAGCGTGTAAGGCCCAACTAAATGTGTGTGCCATTCGTTTACCATTGCCGTATAATAAGCACATCAGTTTTTACCAACCACCGCCCCATGTCTCACTAGATTAAATCATCAGATGTGTTTCCTAAATCATACCATCTACATGATCAAGACAATCAACAAGTGGCCCACACCAATCAGGCATTATTCTATTATGATAGGTCCAATAGAAAGCTTTCAAAAAACATTTTCCATTCTTTCAATATGAAAAGGATCCACATGCTACTTCATTTGTCAGTAGATCACATGCTATACCATTAATGAATTAATGATGGTTTTCAATGGCCCAATCAGATTCAATTCTCCTTTGATATCACATATGTACAATATGGCCGACAATTTATGAAGTGATCCTTATCACTTTGGCTGCCCTCTCTAGAAGGCTTTTCACATATATTACATACAAACTAAACAACAATAACAGTATTACAAGTATTACTAAGATCCGTGTACTGATCATGGAACAAGTATACATATATTTCATATATTTCACATCGAGCATGAACAACACGTGTACAGATCATCATTCTATCAACCACCCAAAATCATGTTGAATTACAATTTGTCCCGCACTAACAAATATCAATCAGATTATCACTTTCACGATCTAAATTAAATAGTGTCTAACATGCTTTCTAACTATTACAGATTCACTATAATAAAAATAACATTCATGAAAATCACCAAACAAATATGAGTGTTGCCATGTACAGGATCGATTAGTGGTAATGTACTTACCAGAAGTGAGATGTAAACGGATTTGTTTATAGCCGAGAAGAGAAGGACTTCGCTGGGGGGGGGGGGGTCTCTCCTGCCGCACGATCTAGGGAGGGGTAAGGTTTTGTTTGGTATTTTGTTGTGTTATGGAGAATGGTACGAACAACAACATGATAAAGATTTGGGACGGTTGGGTGCTTCTTGGCCGAGTTGGGCTTAAGCCCATAACATTGGGCTGCCATAATAAGTGGACAAGGATTAACATAAGGGGTAACATACGAGGAGTTTGTGGGTCAACATCCATGCGGCCCAAATATAAAGTATAGGGTTTAACGGGGTCATATTATGCGTTTAGATCTAACGAGATTACGGTAGCACAAAACCTAAAACACGTTTCATCTAAACAAGTACGTTCGCATCTAGAATTTCACACATCACGTATAAGTAATTTATGAACGTTCAATATAATTTAATATTTATTAACTTGTCACTTAGTGTTCATATAGGTTACACTAGAGTACGACGAAAGGTGCTAAAATATGAGTTGTCACATTAGAGCTTGTGTAATTGATTTTGGAGGTAATTGGGACGATCATTTACCATTAATAGAATTTTCTTATAATAACAGTTATCACACAAGTATCAATGCTGCATTATTCGAAGCACTTTATGGACGAAAGTGCCGAACCCCAGTCTGTTGGGCAAAAATTGGGGAAAAACAATTATCCGGACTAGAAATAGTACAAGAAACGACCGACAAGATCGTTCAAATCAAGGAACGACTAAAAGCAGCACGTGATCGACAAAAGAGTTATGCAGATAACAGGCAAAAACCGTTGGAATTTCAAGTAGGAGATAAAGTGTTATTGAAAGTCTCTCCTTGGAAAGGAGTGGTAAGATTCATCAAAAGGGGAAAGCTAAGCCCCAGTTATGTTGGACCTTTTAAGATTATTAGAAAAATAGGACCTGTAGCCTATCAGCTACAACTTCCAGAGGAAATGGCAGGAATACATGATGTATTTCATGTATCTAATCTCAAGAAATGCTTAGCTGATGAATCACTGGTAGTACCTCTTAAGGATATAGAGGTAAATGAACAACTTAAATTTGTAGAAAAGCCTCTACAAATTGAAGACAAAAAAGTTAAGAACCTCAAGCACAAGAGATTAGTTCTGGTTAAAGTGAAATGAGACTACAAAAGAGGACCAGAATACACATGGGAGCTTGAATCAGAAATGTAAAGGAACTGTCACACCCCGATTTCCACGTGTCTCACCGGTGGGCCCGGTGGGGGATTACCGTGACGATGTTGGCAACAATATAGTCAAACCACACAATTATATAATGCACAGCGGAAGCATAAGATAAATATATAAATTTCAACCTCTGATCATAATATCAATGTATTACAGAAGTTGAATATCCACAGTGGATCGTAAATAAAGATAAAGTATTGTTCCATCAGATACTGCAATCAAGCTTGCGAGGCTTATCCCGACGCTAGGGAGCTAATACCAGCCAATTTACGTTTAGGTACCTGCACTTAATCTTTTTGGGGAAAATACGTCAGTTTACACTGGTAAATACATTCAACTGACACATTTGAAAATGTTTATTAAAATTGATTTGAATGCACAAGGCACAAACTCTTTTATAACTTGGGAAAATTCATAATGATCTTGTGAACGTTTTACATGTTCTTTTATGCGTTCAGTAGCCCGGGTCGTGCCGGGTTAAAGATTTATAGACACACCACGTTTGCGTAAAACCGTAGTATAAAAACCAACGGCTACGTCTTTTAATTTTATTGTCGACACTTTATACCGGGTGTACGCCTACACCGGGATGTCGATGGTCGTGGCCATTTCGTAAAATGATGCCAAGGATATCCGGGACAACGGTCATTAAACCCCCCAAAGGCTTATAAGCAACAAAACTGTTTAAATGAGCCAATCATATTTAAATCAATTAACCACCTAAGCGATGGAATTATATAATGCTCAATCAAGCGGTATTAATATACCGTAACCCAAGCCCATATAGGGGAAATAAGTTAAAGTATTTACCTTTGCAAGTATTAATCCTTAATTTAGATCAAGTCACCGATAGCTTTTACTGGGGCTCCTAATCTGGAACGAAGGTTTTAATTAACCTCTTAGAATCCTAACGGTCCTTATATTAGCCGTAGCTTAAACCGGTTGATTCCGATATATAGATATGGTTAATTCGCACGAAAAGGCGAAAACCGAGAATGGAGTATGATTTGGACCCAACAAGTTCAGAGACTTGTTTTATATGGGTTTATAGTTTATACTCTGGATTTTGGGGTTCAAATAATATAATTTGACCCATATCGGCTATTGCACGAAAACTAGTTCCATGAGCCGTACCGTGTGCGCAAATAGGCGAAACGGTTAACCATAAGGGTCCTACGCTTATTTCCTAAGTCAATATGCCTTAAAAGTATTTTGGTATCAGTAGGGTACCTTCCGTAATGCCCGTAACGAGTTTAAGTTAATATTATGCCCCGTAGGGGCTTTTCGGTCATTTTAAAGACTTTTAAAGAGCTTTTCGGGTTCTACAGGAAATCTGAGTTTCCCGAACAGTTTATAAAGTTTAAAATACTTTATTTATTATTTAAAATCAGTGGCAACTGGAATCGGGTCAAAAGACCTTGTAGAACTCCCGTTTTGGCCGAAAAGGGCATATTCGGTATTTACCGAACCGTAGCCATAACCGCAGGTTATGAGCAAGGTAAAAATTATTAAAAATCTTTAAAATTCCCAAAATATTATTTTACCACAGTGGGTAAAAATTTTGGTGACGAAAACTTGGGTTAGATGGGCGTTATGCTAATTGCGCCGTTAATTACAAAACTTTCTTAAAAGTGCGCCTTTTAGCATAACTCTCATTCTAGGCCTCGGATTGACGTGAAACTTTAAGGACATGCTTATAATTTAACAAGCAAGGTTTTGGTCCGTTCACGTGTCCGAAATACTCGTTTTAATTTTAAAAGGCCGTTACGGTCAACTTTTAGGCGAATGACGGAAATACGTAAAAGACTCGGATAACTCATGAACCGACCATAGAGGCGTATACCAACATGTGACCTGGTCCTAAGAGAGTCCTAAGGTATATTTATACCTCACTAAAACGGGTCAGAACTGAAGTCAAAGCAAAAGTCAAACTTTTGCGACATTCGGCTCCGAACCGGTTCAATATAGCAAATGGTCGATTCAAACGAGCGCAAACAAGTTTATATGCTTATTATCATGTTTTATGATTGTCAAAACAGGTTCCATAACATATACATTACAGATTATGCATAAATCGCTAAAATAGCTTTCTGTTGACTTTTTAACCGCACGTTTGACTCGACATTTGACATAGTTAGAGTGGTGATCAGGGGGAACCATTTTAGAGGTTTATTACCCACATAAATACCAACTCATAACCACTTTTGATTCGTCATAAGACTGAACCATTACTGATTTATTGTAAAGTCAAACTGTAGTTACGACGGTTTGGTTCTTAGCCATTTACTAAGGAAATGTGACACCACAAAGGGTTAGATCACTTACAGAAGTTGTGTTCTTGCTTTTGGAGCAGAGAAGAGGACTTGAGAGCTCTTGAAATGATCAGAGGTGTGTGTTTTGATGTTGTGAATGTTATGTTGCATACTAGTGCTATTTATAGCAAATGTTATGGCTCAAGATCATTACACACAACTCTACAAGTGCCCTTGGATGAATGGCAGGTGTATTAGAGGGTTATGGGTCGAGTAGGGGGCACCCATGCCTCATTGATTGAGGTTTGGTCGTTCATAAGCTCCAAAAGCCATGTAGTTACAACAATTCTGCATCTGGGCACTTTACGCGACCCGCATGGGAGTTCCCATGCTCTTTAACGCGGGTCGCCTAAAGTTCAAATTTCAGGCGTGTTATTTAGGAGGCTCGCGGCCCGCTTACACTTAAGCCTAACCTTCACGCGGGTCGCGAGAAGTCTGTTTTTCAGATTTTTAAAATCTTTTGTCATGATTATCAGAATCCGGTAATTAATAACGAAATCTTTCGTAATGATTTACCTGACCTTTCGGTTTTGAAGGGGTAACTTTGCGGTTTGGCCCTCGGTTATTTACCGATAGGGGCCTCGTGTTATTTACCCGCATTATTAAGTCCCCGGTTTATTTATTAATTATATTGGAAAGCCTTAACTTTCACTGTTGACGCTTTTAACCCTTCTTCTACGAATTCGATCGTAACTTTCTCGTTTCATATCGAAACTTCGCGAAATTCATATATATTATTTTAGTGAGGGTATAATACCGTTACAAAGTCTTTGGAACGTTAAAGGGTCACTCAGAGGTATTATTAAACATGTTGACACAGTTAACCCCTGTAGTTTGTAATCTCTCACTTTCTTCCGCGTTTTGTTTTTGTACGATCTATAATTTATTCGTTTGAAGGTTTAAGCATTATTTAGGGATACTATACAGTATATTTACCCTTGTTGACATTTTATAACCCTCGAATTTATATACTTTCAAGGTTTGTCAAAATTAGTCCTTTATTTATTATAGATGCCACGTGTAAACAAATGACACGTGTTAACACATCATTGGACACAAAAATTCAAGGTGTTACAGGAACAACCCGCACTTATTCCAGTAGATCTCGAGGACGAGCTCTAAAACAAGGTGGGGTGGATATAACAACCCTCCTAATTATTTTCGACACCCTAATATATTTATAGTGGCCCAATATGTCCTAAAATATACCTCGTATGCGAAAACGGGCCCCGAATACCTTTATTTCTATTAAAATTAATTAAAAACACATTTTATGGGTCTCTGGCGGGCCGCGTAGCCCTCGGCTACTTCTTACGCGGGCCGCGACATATAGGCCACCAGGCTTAACCCGGTGCCGCCACGTGTCCCAGTCGTGTCGAGCCTATTGGTCAACTCAGCAACCCTAGAGAGCCTCGCGGGCCGCGAAGGCCCTGGCCGGGGCTTACGCGGGGCGCGACGGAAGGCGAACAGACACTATATATAGAGGCATTCGGCCTTCAGTCCAACTCGCTCAGTTTTCTTTTCTTTCTCTCAAATTCTCACATAGTCAAAGTGCTTTTAGGGTATAATACCCCCCTAAATAACGAAGTTCTGCTCCGTTGTAAGTATCATAACCCTGGTTACGTATTAGATACGCTGCCTAATCGATCCGGGGTTCCGTAACGGCTGTCGTGGTTCTGCCCGACGTAGTCGTTGGAATGCCGTCTCGGGGAGGGTACTACTAATGTAAATATTGGGTTATTATACTAACACGTGTGCATTTGTGTAAATTATAGATAATCACCAGGAAACCCTAAAGGAAAATCTAAGACAACAATGTGAGTAATCTCTTTTTTTTTTTTTTTTTTGCAAATTGTTTTTATAAAACCTCACATAATTAATAATATATTAAATAGTTATTGAGTATTTGTATTCTACAATTATCGTCGGTATGTTGGGGTTTTGTATACAAAAATTGTTACTATCTTGCGAGGAGTAACATGACCATAAGTAGGGTTGACAGTACCGTGGGTGGTAATTAAGTAGATGGAAACAAATGTAATTGCGCGACCGCCCTCAATACTGTACAATGGTTTTTATTAAACTTGATTAAACTGAGATTTATTCACCAGTATTTTCCACTGATAAAATGTTTTTAAACGCGTTTCAGGTAACAAAATGTGAAAGCCAAATAGAAGCCAGCTGGAAAGCACTGAAGGCTTAGAAAAGTGGCTATAAAGTTACCTAAAACAAAGAGATGTTTTTATTAAATAAAATATGGTTTACCCCTATGAAAATGTGTGTACTTAAAACTTGGGATTTCTCCCACGTGTTTAATATTATGAAAGTGTGGTATTTTACTCTAATAAAATATTTCCTAACTACGGTCCTGATGAAATTTCCGCTGCCAAAATGGATAAACAACGATACCACTGAAACTGGCCGCGGCCGCCCGTTCCCGGTTTGTTAGGGGACGGGGGTTGCGACATCGGCGGTGGCACGATGGGTGGCGGCGATGGCGGTGTAAAGTGGCGACGGCGGGTGGCGTTGGCATTTGTGGGTGGCTAGTGGTGGAGGTGGTGGTGATGAAGGTGGGAAAGTGAATGAAATGGAAAAAAAAAACAAGGGGTGTGGGTGGAATGAATTTGAGGGAATGGAATGCCATATGTAATGGGTGATTCCATTACCTTGACCAATCAAACACATTTTTTTCCATTCCCTCGTAATAGTCCATTCCATTCTCTCTCTCATTCCTACATACCAAACACTACCCAAGTCTTTCATTTAGCGTATTGTTTTGCTCATGTATTTCCATTGAACGGATAGTGATTTTCGGATCAATTTGCATATGCGATGTACAAAATAAATGGGTTGAATATGAATTTAAGCGCAAGTTTTAGCAAATGAATATTCTTTTATATACATATATACCTCAAATTAATTACCAACTAACTGGAGTGTCCACCACACAGAAAAAGCTAGTAAAAGAAAAGAAAAAAAAACAAAAAAGAATAAAAGAAAATGAAAAGTCGTAAAACATTGAGCTACACACGCGAAACGTAAAATATAGAATACAATAAGTAATTGGAACCAGAAGTCATGCATTGCGATGAGACTGTTAAACGAGAAAAAACATGCATAAAAACGTTGAACCACACACACGTTGCGATGTGTTGACTCTCAAAATTTAGACAGAAAGGTAAAACAAAAAATTTGTAAAAGATGAATAGCATAGCCTATGCTATTCATCTTTTAGGTAAAACCAAAACCGTAACCGAAAGTTTGGTTTTTGATTTTTAAAAACCGTTTGGTTTCGGGTTTTTTCGGTTTCGGTTATTTCGGTTTTAGCAACGGTTCGGTTCGGTTTTTCGGTTTTGAAACAAATTATGTAAGATTCAAAACTTAAAACTATAATTCAAAGTTTAATAATCTTTCTTAAATGTTTACATTTAAGTTAATATATTTAGTCTTTTAAATTAATAGTATTCACATACACCTAACTTTCTAATTTATTTTTATGTTTCTCCAAAGTTTTTGTTAAGACGTTTTCTTTTTTAATACTTTGAAAACCATTTAATTTTTATATTAAACTTTGTTAGTTCTTGAAAACAATGGATAATTTTAATGATAAATAAACATGGTCATGTTCTTATTATAAATATTTAACAAACAAGAATAAAATTTGTTAGTACATATGTCTGTAGCTTCCGTCTGCATCGAGTCTTGTATATTTTGTGCTGTGTATGTACTTTTGTATATGTATGTCTACGTATGTTTGTGTCTAGACAATGCAGGGAATGGCGCGTAAATGTAAAAGTGAAATCCGTTGGACGACGTATGTCATCCGATCGGATCACCAAGAATAACTCAGATCTGAAGGATTTCCACATGATTTCACAACGATTTCGCATAGATCTAAACATTTTCAAAGGTAAAAGGATTGAAAGATACATTTCCAACTATCTTTCAACTCTTTTACACTCAATGCACTCAAAACCGATAGACTCAGAGCTCATTCAGGTCTTCTACTCATTTCTTAGTGAAGTGTCGGTTTGAAATCTGATTTCTATCAAAGAGACAACCGATTTCGGGATGAACATGAACCACTGTCACGAACAGTTAGCTAAACGGATTAGGGTGATTCCTGTTCGATTGGACGACATGGGAATTGACGAGGTTCCGTTGTTTAAAACGATGTCACACCGTCTCGAACAAACCGCAAACTTTGCAAAATAATCAAGACACAAGACGATCAGATCGTTGGGACGGATCGCCGTCCGATCGGATTGCCATCCAATCGAACAACAATTCGATCGGATTGCACTTGTCTCCAATATTTAAACTTTTCAACTTTCAAACAATCTGAATGTCGAACGGATTGGCGTCCGATCGGATTGCCATGCGATCGAACGACAATCCGATCGATTGACATTTGGAACTTCAACACTAAAACATTTTCATATTTTTCAAATACCATCAGCTCCAACGGATTGTTATCCGATCGGAATACCATCCGATCGAGTGACCATCCTGCTGTGAACTTGTTCTCCCTAGAAATGTCTCGCCGATCGGATCGCAATCCGATCGAACGACCGTTCGATCGATGACATGAAAGGTAGAGATACTTCTCTGTTTTCAAAATGCTACAACGAAAACTTCAAAGCCATCATACACAAACATATCCATCCCAAACGATGTCAATCCGAACGAATGGCCATCCGATCGGATTACCATCCGAACGGATTGAGATCCGATTGAATGACCATCCGATCGGATTGCCATTCGATCGGATTACCATTCGACACTTAGTCACTTTTCACTGTTTTACGCGCCGTTCATCGCTTATGCTATTGTTAACTGTTCAGGCTAATCTCTCAGTGTTTCCTTCAGTCCAAGAGAGTGTTTATTTACTTAAACACAATCTGTGAGTATACTCGAACCCTTTTTGCTTTACGCACTTTTGGGTGTTACATACATTACTTATTCAAATCACAATCGACACACAACGAAAACACTATTTATACACTGACCGTTATTGCATGCTACGTGTTATTCGATGAATGCTTGTACGTTTTGTTAACACAGTGATTGTTGCCTGACACCTTAGCAACGATAGTACTACAGTTTGGACTCAGCACCTGTCGTGGACAGGGGTTTGTTAATGGCTTTACTTCACGTGTCCCAGTGGGGATATGTGTTGCGCATTCTACAACTCGCAGTCACGTCTGTGCATATTTCTCTGTCAATAACCTACCAGCCTTCACTTTGCTACATGTTGCATGCTGGTTATGCGTAAACGATTTCGAAATCTATTATACTATTAAACTTGTATGCTCACATTTACACTATGTGTATTGGCCTCTATTTTAACGTATGTGACAGGTGCTTAGGATGCTTGCTTGCTATTTGATGGAATTGAGCTAGGATGGAGTCTAGAAACAAAGACAATTTATTTATTTATTTAATCTGAGTTGTCGGAACAATGTTTTGCCTAGAGATATCTATGTCTGTAATAATTGATTTGCTTAATGGGTTATGGTATGGGACATAATATTAACTATCCGGTAATTTAGTTGTTATGGAATTTCTCTTGGACAATCTGCTTCGCTCAGTGCCGCGCCCCGATGTTTCCGTCATCGGTTGGGGTGTGACAGACCCCACCCCACACACCCCCTCTCTCTCCTACCTTCCTTCTCCCCGCATCGGCAACCCATCACTGAATTGGCAAACTTTGAGTGGTAAACTTATGTTGGCGGTGGTGTTGCCAATTGGTAAACTAAGTTTACCACACTTTGTCGCACCCGACTCCGTATACCCTAACCACGAGTGCATAAACAACTTGGTAATCTAATACTAATAAAAGATTTCATTTAATGTCATGTGACATTCTCTAATTTAATTTCTTTATATAAAGCCATGTGACATTCTCTCATTTAATTTATTTATATAAAAATTAATACTATATTAATACACTAGATTGATCTCTAATATTATTAATTATTGATATATCTAATTATATATTTAATATAGTAGATTAATCTCTAATATTATTAATTATTGATATATATAGGGCTGTAAACAAACCGAACGTTCAGCGAACAGTTCGTGATTCTTTCGGCGGGAAGTTCGTTTATATTCGTTCGATTAGCTTAACGAACGAACACGAACAAAAAATTTCGTTCGGCTAGCTTAGCGAACGAACACGAACACATGTCTTGTTCGTTCGACTGCGTTCGTGAATGTTCGGTAATATGTTCGGTTACGTTCGTTCATGTTCGTTTGATTGTATTAAAAATAATAAACAATAAACTGTTTATCTAAACATATTGAAAACTTGAAACCCTATTTTTTCTAAGTTAGCTAAAATTTGGACATTCTAAGCCGTTTTTTAGGATAATTATGTCTAAGTGAGTTAAACTTGATTCGTTATTTGGTGGTGTAGTAGACTTCTTGTGTTTTGATTTATCATTTGATGGTTGTGTTTAACTACTTATTTAATGTTTAAGGATAACAATTTTTTATTTTTTATTTTCATGTTAAATGTTCGTTTCCATTCGTTTTTATTTCCTTGCATTCGTTTGTGTTCGAGATCAGTGTTCACGAACTGTTCGTGAACAACTGAATTTCCTTAACGAACGAACACGAACATAAACTTATGTTCGGTATGCGTTCGTGAACAGTTCGCGAACATGTTAATTTCCTTAACGAACGAACACGAACATGACCTTGTTCGTGTTCGTTCGGTTCGTTTACAGCCCTAGATATATATAATCTATCTACTATAATAAAAGAAACCAACTTTTAAACACGTGTCATTCATTGAAGGTATCCTAAAATCTATACTTATCTTATATTAACTAAATAAATAATAAATTAATATTAAATCTTATCATACTTTAATAAAATATTATCCTCAAATCTAAATTGTTAATTTAATATATTTTTAAAACAAATACCATTCTTTCCTACTTGTCTTATATTAAATATATAAATAATGAATTAATATTAAATGTTATCCTAAATTATTAAAAATATAACTCTTTTTTATTATTTGGTATACAAAATTATATTTATTCAACTCGTGTAAAATACGGGGCTTTTAAAAATAATTTTTCTATTATTTACTATTCAAAGTTACATTTATATAACCCGTGTAATACACGAAGTTTTTAAAGATATAACTTTTTTTATCATTTGCTATGTGAAATTAGATTTATTCAACACATGTAATACATGAGATTTTTTAAGGATATAATTTTTTTTATTATTTGGTAGATTTTTCAACCCGACTATACATGGGTTTTTTAAAGATACGACGTTTTTAGTATTTAATATACAAAATTACATTTATTTAATCTATGTAATAAACATGGTTTTTAAAGATATAACTCTTTTTTAGATCTATTCAACATGTGTAATATACGGGGTTTTTAAGGATGTAATTTTTTATTATTTGGTAGATTTATTCAACCCGATTATACACGGTTTTTTTTTAAAGATACGGCGTTTTTAGTATTTATTATACACAATTACATTTATTTAATCTGTGTAATACAAATGGTTTTTAAAGATATAATTTTTTTTTATTATTTGATACATAAAATTACATTTATTTAACCCGTACAATATACGGGGTTCATAAAGATATAACTTTTTATTATTTAATATATAAAGTTACATTTATTCAACCCATGTAATACACGGGGTTCTAACCTAGTAATATATAATTATAAATAATTGTTATACATTATCCAGTTTATCTTTGATTTAATTTCTTAAACTTTATTTTTTAAAGATTACATGGATTTTATCTTTGTTTTCTTTTTTCATTAAAATATTTAAATTATAAACTGATAAATAATTAAATGAGTATTTAAATTAAATTATGTATTGTATATTGTATATTGTATATCTATATTATTATTATTAATTCATAACAAATGGATGAATAGTACATCTTTTGTCTTTTATGGAGCTTTTCTTTTTTTATTTTCATTTTTTTTACATTGTAAACTATAGGACTTTCTTTTGTAATAAAACTTTGACTTTTATATAACTTTGTCACAAATGGTAAATAAGTTTAGTCTTTTATTAGTTTTTGTTTTACCTTTTTTTTCTGATTTGGTCATTGTTTGTTTGGTACTTAACATGGTGTATGGTATTCATATTTGGTCTCTCATGTTTTTTACCCTCTGGACTTTCTAATATGTGTCGATAAAAATTCGACTTCGTCTACAATTTGCTTCATGTGAGTCACTTGATGTTAGAAATTAGTGTTTTAGTCGTCGTTCGGTTGCTACTTAACATAATTTTACCCCCTCTCCCTCGCGCAATGCAACGCTGGTGACACAGTTTTACGTCCCGCACGCACTACGGGGGGCTTAAACCTAGTTTCTATAATTTGCAAGATTTTCGTGCTGTAAAGGTTGTACATGCTGCTTTAGTCATGTATCACTTTTGATGGGCTTAAGTTAGTTGTATGGTTGGCTTCAGCTGTATTTTTTATTTCTTTATATTGTACTAGGTTAGAGCCCGCATGTACACGCGGTTTAACAAATGAAAATACTTTTAATAGGAAATAAATTTAATATAAATAAGATACACTTAAAAACACACATGATAGGTAAACAAAATACATCCAATGATTCAAATTTCACTAAAAGATTCCTTAAACACCACATTGGTTGTCTTGTTTTTAAAATTGCCATCATTACCTAATATAAGTAACACACGATATTAACACATAACAATACTTTAAACGTTTAATGGTCTTGATTGAAACTAAAGGTAAAAGTGTATAACAGAAAGTTACATATATTACATAAGTCTAATGACAAAGTGAAACTACAAATATAATCCGGATACATATAAAAACGCTGACATGTTTTGATCTTAAACATGTCGAGCAATAGTTTTCCAGTTTTGCATTAGGAAATGACCCGTGTAAAATGCTTCAACTACATATATATATGAATTGAGAGTCTTAGCTCGTTTGTCGCTTAGTTGCCGCATCCCCTTCCCATATGAAAGTATACGATCTCAACTCAATAAACACATCCAATTAAAAATGATTAGTTTATAAGAATAACTAATAATAAAAAAATAAAATACCTTCTAAACAAAATAATCCCATGGGGAGTACACCTACCAACTTTAGACTCCACATCATTTTTATCTAATTTGGCTCGTATTTGTGCATGGGTTATTCACATTCCAAACATTGACAAAAATAATGGTATATTAAACTAACCTTCACTGCTCCTAAATTGTCAACTTTTAACAGTTACAACTTGTAAATTTAACTTCTTTGTATTAGGATCCACCTACGAACAACAAAAGAAAAATGTAAAGATATAGTACTTTCTAGGCATATGAGCAGAGTGTAGAATGATCATATAGCAAAGTGTCACACTCTAGAAATTTAGACACAAAGTAGAAATTAATCTTAAAACAAATGACTTGAAAAATAAGTTCTCGTGTATTACACAGGGTTGAATAATAAAAACGATATAACTCATAAAATATATCCTAAAATGTCAAAAAAGCCTAAAGTTACGTTAATTTTAAAAACACTTAATAGATTCATGTAACGCTTTAGCGGTTTAAAACCAACAATATAGATGTTATTAATTTAAAAAGCATACAAAGATAGAAAACAATAAATTTTGAAAATGTCGTTTGGTGACATGGATGAATTTAACAAACACATTAAAAACTTAAGCTTGATAAGACCTTTATGATACCTATACATGTGGGTTAACAAATTAAAATGTAAGTTTTGGTTTCATGGTTATTTTCTCTGAAGATATTGTTGCTATAATAATACATTTAAACTCGTATTTATTTGGTATGCACTTAAGGCAATTCATTAACATCACCTACAGAATTAAATTTTTGTCGTCCTTCGATCCACATTTTCCCTTTTCAGGTTTTGAATTTGTGTCGTTCTTCGAGTGTTTCGGTCGTGTTTATGTACAACATTCATCTTGCACTATGGTATGCACCTTATAAGCAGCTCAGGAACACGTGAGTAACAATTTTGTCCTGCAAAACTGTAACACCTCGAATTTTTGTGTCCAATAATGTGTTAACACGTGTCATTTGTTTACACGTGGCATCTATAATAAATAAAGGACTAATTTTGACAAACCATGAAAGTATATAAATTCGAGGGTTATAAATGTCAACAAGGGTAATATACTGTATAGTATCCCTAAATAATGCTTAAACCTTCAATCGAATAAATTATAGATCGTACAAAAATAAAACGCGGAAGAAAGTGAGAGATTACAAACTACAGGGGTTAACTGTGTCAACATGTTTAATAATACCTCTGAGTGACCCTTTAAACGTTCCAAAGACTTTGTAACGGTATTATACCCTCACTAAAATAATATATATGAATTTCGCGAAGTTTCGATATGAAACGAGAAAGTTACGATCGAATTCGTAGAAGAAGGGTTAAAAGCGTCAACAGTGAAAGTTAAGGCTTTCCAATATAATTAATAAATAAACCGGGGACTTAATAATGCGGGTAATTAACACGAGGCCCCTATCGGTAAATAACCGAGGGCCAAACCGCAAAGTTACCCCTTCAGAACCGAAAGGTCAGGTGAATCATTACGAAAGATTTCGTTATTAATGGCCCGATTCTGTAATCATTATAAAAGATTTGAAAATTTCAGAAAATATAACCTCACGCGACCCGCGTAAGGTTTAGACATAAGTCGAGGCGGGCCGCGAGCCTCCTCACTAACTCGCCTGATTTCTTAACCTTTAGGCGACCCGCATTAGAAAGCATGGGAACTCCCATGCGGGCCGCGTAAAGTGCCCAGATGCAGAATGGTTGTAACTACTTGGCTTTTGGAGCTTTTGAACGATCAAACAACCATTAATTGAGCATGGGTGCCCCCTACACGACCCATACCACTTAGGGACACCTGCCCATGATCCATGATCAATTGTAGCTTGTTGTGTAATGATCTTGAAGGCTCTTAAGCACTATAAATAAGCTACATTGGCTCATATCATTCACAACATCAAAACACACAACTACTGATCATTCTAAGTGCTCCCAAGCATTCTCTTCTGCTCTATAATCAAGAACACACTTCTGTAAGTCGTTCATAACCAAGTTGGCCTTGCATTTCCATAGTTTTAGCCTATAAACGCAACCGTCGTAACTAACGGTTGTCATTGCAATATCTTGCAAATGATTCAGTCTTATGACGAATCAAAAATGGTTATGAGTTGGTATTTATGTGGGTATTAAACCTCTAAAATGGTTCCCCCTGATCACCACTCTAACTATGTCAATTATCGAGTCAAACGTGCGGTTAAAAAGTCAACAGAAAGCTATTTTAGCGATTTATGCATAATCTGTAATGTATATGTTATGGAACCTGTTTTGATAATCATAAAACATGATAATAAGTATATAAACATGTTTGCGCTCGTTTGAATCGATCATTTACTATATTGAACCGGTTCGGAGCCGAAAGTCGCAAAAGTTTGACTTTTGCTTTGACTTCAGTTCTGACCCGTTTTAGTGAGGTATAAATATACCTTAAGACTCTCTTAGGACCAGGTCACATGTTGGTATACACCTCTGTGGTCGGTTCATGAGTTATCCAAGTCTTTCACGTATTTCCGTCATTCGCCTAAAAGTTGACCGTAACGGCCTTTTAAAATTAAAACGAGTATTTCGGACACGTGAACGGACCAAAACCTTGCTTATTAAAATATAAGCATGTCCTTAAAGTTTCACGCCAATCCGAGGTCTAGAATGAGAGTTATGCTAAAAGGCGCACTTTTAAGAAAGTTTTGTAATTAACGGCGCAATTAGCATAACGCCCATCTAAACCAAGTTTTCGTCACCAAAACTTTTACCCACTGTGGTAAAATAATATTTTGGGAATTTTAAAGATTTTTAATAATTTTTACCTTGCTCATAACCTGCGGTTATGGCTACGGTTCGGTAAATACCGAATATGCCCTTTTTGGCCAAAACGGGAGTTCTACAAGGTCTTTTGACCCGATTCCAGTTGCTACTGGTTTTAAATAATAAATAAAGTATTTTAAGCTTTATAAACTGTTCGGGAAACTCAGATTTCCTGTAGAACTCGAAAATCCCTTTTAAAGTCTTTAAAATGACCGAGAAGCCCCTACGGGGCATAATATTAACTTAAACTCGTTACGGGCATTACGGAAGGTATCCTACTGATACCACAACCCATTTAAGGCATATTGACTTAGGAAATAAGCGTACGACTCTCATGGTTAACCGTTTCGCCTATTGCGCGCGCGGTTCGGCCTATGAAACTAGTTTTCATACATTAGCCGATACGGGTCAAAATATATTATTTGAACCCCAAAATCCAGAGTATGAACTATAAACCCATATGAAACAAGTCTCTGAACTTGTTGGGTCCAAATCATACTCCATTCTCGGTTTTCGCCTTTCCGTGCGAATTAACCATATCTATATATCGGAATCAACCGGTTTAAGCTACGGTTAATACAAGGACCGTTAGGATTCTAAGAGGTTAATTAAAACCTTCGTTCCAGATTAGGAGCCCCGGTAAAAGCTATCGGTGACTTGATCTAAATTAAGGATTAATACTTGCAAAGGTAAATACTTTAACTTATTTCCCCTATATGGGCTTGGGTTACGGTATATTAATACCGCTTGATTGAGCATTATATAATTCCATCGCTTAGGTGGTTAATTGATTAAATATGATCGACTCATTTAAACAGTTTTGTTGCTTATAAGCCTTTGGGGGGTTTAATGACCGTTGTCCCGGATATCCTTGGCATCATTTTACGAAATGGCCACGACCATCGACATCCCGGTGTAGGCGTACACCCGGTATAAAGTGTCGACATTAAAACTAAAAGACGTAGCCGTTGGTTTTCATACTACGGTTTTACGCAAACGTGGTGTGTCTATAAATCTTTAACCCGGCACGACCCGGGCTACTGAACGCATAAAAGAACATGTAAAACGTTCACAAGATCATTATGAATTTTCCCAAGTTATAAAAGAGTTTGTGCCTTGTGCATTCAAATCAATTTTAATAAACATTTTCAAATGTGTCAGTTGAATGTATTTACCAGTGTAAACTGACGTATTTTCCCCAAAAAGATTAAGTGCAGGTACCTAAACGTAATTGGCTGGTATTAGCTCCCTAGCGTCGGGATAAGCCTCGCAAGCTTGATTGCAGTATCTAATGGAACAATACTTTATCTGTATTTACGATCCACTGTGGATATTCAACTTCTGTAATACATTTTGATATTACAATCAGAGGTTGAAATTATATATTTAAATTATGCTTCCGCTGTGCATTATATAATTGTGTGGTTTGACTATATTGTTGCCAACATCGTCACGGTAATCCCCCACCGGGCCCACCGGTGAGACACGTGGAAATCGGGGTGTGACAAAAACCACAGTTCAAAACAAATGTGAAATGAGTTGAACAGATTACACTATCGGGTCCGCAGATATTCATTTTCAGTTGCAACTTTACATTTGTAGAAAGCTAGCAAAAGTCTAATTTGTTTCATAGGAACTTATAAATCATTTTACCCAAATAATTAATATTCCTTTTTTATCATATTTCACAGATTAAACTATCCTTAAAAGATGGACAAAGAATATATCAGTTGAACGAAAAACATGAATAACTTCAAAACGGGTCAAAAGCGTACGAGAATATTGATACATGTACTTTGTCGGTTATATATATATATATATATATATATATATATATATATATATATATATATATATATATATATATCTTACCAAAATCTTATATTGTCTCTTTTCCTATTAAGTGCTCGCCTGCCAAAACAAAACAAACAACAAAATCATGAGTTGAACCCAGCCATGGTAAAGGGCCAAGAAAAAAAAAGACCTGCTAATGCTTCAAATATCTAAACATTCAAGTTACGTCCCGATTCTTCTTCTTATATTGATTTCGCAATTAATATGAAAATTATCAAAAACTCACCACTTAATAACCGAAAACTCAAATAATAATGAACCACTATCCTAAAATAAAGCAGAGCAACAATCAAACAAACTTTCAAATAAAGAAGAAAATCTAATGTTATCAAAGAGAACCAAACTCACCAAGCAACACTAAGTTCAAAGTATATCTCAGTCAAATTATATGCAGCCACCATATTCTCTTCCCTAATTACATGAGAGTCGATAAGACTACCGTCGTTGCCAAAAAAATACACAAAATAATTTGACCGAATAACTTACCGGAGATATTGTCACCACCACTGTTATCGGGTATGTTGGGATCGGACAGATCGAAGACACATAACCCTGAAACCGGAACCCTACTATATCATGTCATTGTTGACGCTTTAGATCTGGTAAAATCTTAGCCTCCGTTAAGACTACCGTCGTCGTTACCTTGAACCACCGTAGGATAAACCTTAAATCAACCCCTCTCTCCGTCATCGTTCCTCTTCAGACCAACATCACCATCACCATCTTCCTCTAAGTTGAAGCCCCACTGCGGTCTGTCACCTATCATCTTTTTCTAAGTCGTTATTGTCATCATCGCAACTCCCTTTCTCTGATTTAGAGGTTGGTTTCACATTAGCTTTTGTCTCAGATGCATCCTTATCATCATCTTGTATAGAAACAATTATAAGTAACTGGCTTGTGTGTGCAAAGGGGAAGGGAGCGACTATCGATTTTAGGTTTCGAGAGAATGAAGGAGAGAGAAGGGGGAAAAGATAAACAAAAGGGCTTTTCGGAGATAGAGAAGAATGCAATTTGAATTTTGAATGAAAATTTTGAACCTCTAATTTGGCCCGTCCAAACATTTCAGCAGGTTTGAAACAATTAATAATACACAAAAATTCAAAAATCACACAAAATTACACCTAAGATAGGACGACGTGGACTGGCTAGAATTTTGATACATGAGATTGCAAAGTTTTGCTTTATTATATAGGAAGATTAAGGGTATGTACGGTTACCCATCTTCTAGAAAGAGAGAGTTCCTTAGGAGAGAGAGAGAGAGCCCATGCGATAAGAAACCTCCACAGGACCGCTCCGCCTCCACTTCCCCTCCAGTCGGCGGTCGACCTCAATAGAACACAATCAGATTACACTGATGTGATAAGAAATCTCCAGCAGCGACGGCATAACAATCTCAGGTTTTCGTTATTTTTTATAATTAGGGGTATCCTTCATCAAGTTTTTCATGGATTTTTTTAGTTTTGATAACTTTTCTTTATGGTTTTTTAGATTTGTGTCACACCCCTATTTTACCACGTATTACCGGTGGGCCCGGTGGGGAGCACCGTGACGTAGTTGATAACATCATAGTCAAACAACACAAATTATAAATGCACAGCAGAAGCAAAAGATAGATTCATTTCAACTGGATAAATTGTAATATTAAGTATCACAAAGTAGTTGAAACAGATCCACAGGCGGATCGAATAAAAAGGAAACTTGTTCACAGACTTTAGGCATCTAAGCTTGCGAGACTTCTATTTTATGCTAGGAGAGACCAGCCTATTACGAGTAGTACCTGCACTTAGCCTTTTTGGGAAAATACGTCAGTTTACACTGGTAAATACAATTTAACTGACTCATTTTGAAAATGTTTAAAATTGATTTGAATGCACATGGCACAAAAGATTTTATAACTTGGGATAATTATTTATATATAAGCTTGTAAAAGAATTACATGTTTCTTATACGTTCAGTAGCTCGGGCTGAACACCGGGTTAAAGATATACAATTTAACTGACTCATTTTGAAAATGTTTAAAATTGATTTGAATGCACATGGCACAAAAGATTTTATAACTTGGGATAATTATTTATATATAAGCTTGTAAAAGAATTACATGTTTCTTATACGTTCAGTAGCCCGGGCTAAACACCGGGTTAAAGATTAATTGACACACCACATGGTATAGTCCCGCGGCGGGTTATTCCCGAAACCGGCGGTTATACCTTATTATTTATACATGCACTGACGGGTGTACACCTACACCCGCGTGCTAAGGCCGTGGCCATTTCTTTGAATGATGCCAAGGATATCCGGGACATGGTCATTAACCCCCCAAAGGTTTTAAGCAAACAAAACAATTTAAACGGGTCATTTCAATAATTTAACCATCATACGATTAAAGATTCAATGCGCGACCAAGCGGTATTTTATATACCGTACCCCAAGCCCGTATAGGGAAAATAAGTTAAAAGAATTAACTTTTGCAAGTAATAATCACAATAAGCAAGTGCATGTATCTTTTACCGGGTCTCCTATTCTGGAACGGAGGTTTATAATAACCTATTAGATTCCTAAAGGGTCTTTAATTTAGCCTAAGCTTAGACCGGTTAGTTTTAACGGAAGGTTCGGTTCAAACGCATGAATAAGCGAAGACCGGAATAGAATGTGATTTAGACCCGAAAAGTTTGGAGACTTGTATAATATGGGTAAACTAAACACATTCTGGATTTTGAGACAAAAATGATAAGGTTTGACCCCTTTTGGTCAGTTTATGCAAACTAGTTACATAAACCGAACCGAACGCGAATAATGCGTAACGGGTAACCATATGAGTCATATACAGGTTTCCTAAGTTAATATGACTTAAATATGTTGTGACATCAGTAAGATATCTTCTATTATACCCAAAATGATTTCAAACCCAAACTATGCCCCGTAAGGGCATTTTGGTCATTTTAAAGGTTATAAAAGAGTTTAAATAGTAATCTGAGTTACATGTCTGATTTAATCAGTAAATATACTTAATTTAATAAGTTATAACAGTAGGGTATCATATATATGTGAAATTTATTAATTATAACCATACTATGCACTATAGGGGCATTTTGGTAATTTCACATAAGCCAAAAAGGTCAAAACTGGAAATCTGAGTTTAAAACTTTTGCTTACTGTTAATATATAAAAATTTACTGAAAATATCAGTAGGCATCAAACCTTATATGTTTAAAATAGTTTTAATACATACTATGTGTTAAAAACGCTTAAAAAGGCGATTTGGAGCCATTTCCGGGTTTTTAAAGGAAAGCGGATATTTTTCTTATTCCAGAATGCTCAAAACATTTTATTTATAATATTAGATCAGTAGCAAAACGTTTGGTATCAAAAGGATTTGTAAAACTCATTTTATAGCCCAAAAGGGCAAAACCGGCAATAACCGAATTAAGCTGAGAACCCTATGTTATGCTTAGCCTAAAAATAAATAAAAATCTATAAGAATCCCAAAATATTATTTTATATCAGTAGGTAAAAAGTTTGATATCAAAAATTGGGTTTAGATAGGCTATATGCTAATTATGCCATTTAATTACTAAAAGCTTCTTATTTGCGCTAATGAGCATAACTCCTAATCTAGACCTCAAACTGATGTCAAATTTTAGGGACAAGTTTATAAATCAGTGATGAAGGTTTCTACTCTTTTACTTTTTCAAAAATCACATTTTAAGGTGAAAAGGGCATAATAGTCAACATTTAAGCAATTAACGGAAACATGCATATGAATCGGATATCTAATGAACCAAGTTGTATAATCACAGAGGGTTATACTTATATGTAACCTGGTCCTAATAAGGCTCTAAGGCATTTCTAAACTATGCTTAAACGGGTCAGAACTGAAAGTCAAAGTAGAAGTCAAACTATGCGACTTTCGGTCCCGAACCGAGCCCAAACTGAAAATTGTCGGGTTGAACATGTTTAGACATGTTCTTATATTAATTACCAAGTTATATTAATGATAAAACAGGTTGCATGGCTTCTACATTGCTAATTATGCCTTAATTTGAAAATAAGCTTTCTGTTGACTTTTTAAAGTTAACTTAGACCTGACAATTGACCTAGTTAGAGTGGGAATCAGAGAGTACCCTTTTAAGGGTTTATTACCCACATAATTACTCACTCATAGATATTTTTAATTCAAGATTTGACTAGACAAATTATGAGTAATCTCGAAGTCAAACCTTAATTACGACGGTTTGACTTTTAGCTAATTAACTAAGCTAAACTGAATTAAGAAAGGTTAAGGACACTCACAAGAGTCCTAAGCACGACTAGGGATCTTAAGAAAGCTTGCTTAATGAACAGAGAGCTCTAGAAGTAAGTCTTGTAAACTTTGCAAATGAATGAACAAAGTGTCGCAACAAGAAGCTCTATATATATATTGAATTTGGTGCAACAAGATCATGCCAAGGAGGTCTACTGATGTTCCCAAATCAAGACAAGTGCCCCCTATGCATGAAAACTTGTTGGTGCAGCCTCTGGTATGTAAAAACAAGGTTTAAAGTCGGTTACACAGCTTCAACAGGAATCTGTCCAAAGTTTATGTCACTGTGCTGCTCTCGCGGGCCGCGTAAGCCCATAGGGCATTCTTACGCGGGCCGCCTGGCCTTCCAGATGCTGCCAAACAAGTTTCAAGTTTGCACTTTTGGTCCCTTGTCCTTTTAAACGTGGTTTTAAGCTCCAAATTTGCATTTTCAGCCTTTTAACTTGATTTTTAAGGCCCTCAAGACTTAACCAACCTTTGTTAAGTCCTCGGTTAAGTTTGTGATCACCCGTAAGTCCTTAGATTTCAATGTTGACGCTTTTAACCCCTCGTACACGAATATTGCCATAACTTTCTCATACTTTATCGAAACCTTATGAAATTTTTATCACTTCTTCTCGTGAGTATAATTAATCATTACAAAGCTTCGGGTTTACTAAAAGGTCACTCAGAGGTATACTTTAAACATGTTGACACATTTAGCCCCTGCAGTTTGTAATTCCTCACTTTCTTTCACAATTAGCTTCGTATGATCCAAGATTTATTCGTTTAAGGGTATAAACATTATGTAGGGTTATTTTAAAGTATATTTATCCGTTGTTGACCTTTTGAACCCCTTTTATTCACATACTTAATTTATTTGACAACTTTAGTCCCTCCAAAGCAATCTTTTACACGTTTAAAGCTCATGACACATGTCGATACTTTATTGGACATAAATTTACGAGATGTTACATCCTCACCCCCTTAAAAGAAATCTTGACCTCGAGATTTATTGAAATAAATGAGGGTATTTTTCTTTCATTGTGGATTCTACCTCCCACGTATATTCGGGACCTCTGCGGGCATCCCATTTGACCTTTACAATAGGCACATGCTTCCTTCGAAGCTTCTTTACCTGTCGATCCTCAATCGACAAAGGTTTTTCCACAAATTTCAAGCTCTCATCTATGTGCACATCTGTATGTGGTATGACCAGCGATTCATCAGCCAGACATTTCTTCAGATTGCAGATGTGGAACACATTGTGAATACCACTGAGCTCTTCAGGTAAGTTTAACTTATAAGCCACTGTTCCTACACATTCGATGATCTCGAATGGTCCTATATACCTTGGGCTTAACTTACCTTTCTTACCAAATCGCATCACCCCTTTCCAGGGCGACACTTTAAGCAGAACCTTATCTCCAACCTCAAACTTCAAAGGTTTTCGCCTTTTATCAGCATAACTTTTCTGCCTATCCCTGGCAGCTTTCAGGCGGTCACGAATCTGGACAATCTTGTTCGTCGTTTCAAAGACTATGTCAGGACCTGATAATTGAGCTTCCCCTACTTCTGCCCAACAAATAGGCGTTCTGCATTTCCTACCATATAATGCCTCAAAAGGCGCAGCCTGAATGCTTGTATGGTAGCTATTGTTATAGGAGAACTCGACCAATGGTAGGTGCTTATCCCAACTACCACCTAGATCAATTACACATGCACGTAGCATGCTTCCAGAGTTTGAATGGTATGCTCACTCTGCCCATCCGTCTGAGGATGGTAAGCCGTACTAAAATTTAAGCGCGTGCCCAAAGACTGTTGGAAACTTTTCCAGAAGTGAGATGTGTACCTAGTATCTCTGTCAGAGATAATTGACATTGGTACGCCATGAAGGGATACAATCTTTTCCACGTACAATTGGGCTAACATGTTAGAGCTATAAGTCTCCTTAATGAGTAGGAAATGTGCTGACTTAGTCAGTCTATCAACTATCACCCATATAGTATCATTTTCTTTCTTTGTCTTTGGCAACTTGGTGATAAAAATCCATTGTCACCATTTCCCACTTCCAGGTGGGGATTTTAGGCTGTTGTAGCAAACCTGATGGCTTTTGATGTTCAGCTTTGCCTTGTGCACATGTCAAACATTTAGCTACATAGGCAGCTACAGACTTCTTCAAGCCTATCCACCAATAATTTGCCTTTAAATCCTGGTACATCTTATCAGATCCAGGATGAACGGAATATTTGGAACTGTGGGCTTCCTGGAGGATGACATCCCGAAGTCCTCCATAAACTGGAACCCATATACGCTCATTTAATCTTAGGATTCCGTCCTTGCCGTAGGATAAGTGTTCTTCAGTTACTCCTAGCTTTTCCTTAGGATAGTTAGCTTCCAAAACAGCTTCTTTCTGTGCAGCTAACAACCTTTCATTCAAACTATTCTTTATCTCAATGCTCTTGGCATTGATTCTTACAGGCTTCACTCTTTCCTTCCTGCTTAAGGCATCAGCAACCACATTTGCCTTGCCTGGATGGTATCTTATCTCACAGTCATAATCATTCAAAGTCTCCATCCAGCGTTGCTGCCTCATGTTCAAGTCCTTCTGGTTGAACAAGTGTTGATGGCTTTTGTGATCAGAATAGATCACACACTTAGTTCCATATAAGTAATTCTTCCACAGTTTTAGTGCGAATACAATGGCACCCAATTCCAAATCATGGGTGGTGTAATTCTTCTCATGCACCTTTAACTGACGTGAAGCATGGGCAATGACTTTGCCTTTCTGCATTAACACACAGGACATACCGGTGTGTGATGCATCACAATATACCACAAACTCATTAATCCCATCTGGCAATGTCAATACTGGAGCGTTGCTCAACTTCTGTTTCAAAATATCAAAAGATTCTTGCTGCTTAGGCCCCTAATCAAACTTGCTATTCTTGCGGGTGAGTAGAGTCAGGGGTGTTGCAATTCTTGAGAAGTTTTCGATAAATCGCCTGTAGTATCCTGCCAATCCTAGGAAGCTGCGAATCTCCGTAGGCGTCTTCAACTCTTGCCAGTTCATAATAGCTTCAATCTTAGCGGGATCTACTTGGATACCACGCTCACTAACAACATGTCCAAGAAATTGGACTTCAAACGAAGCCAAAATTCACACTTTGAAAATTTAGCATAGAGCTTTTCTTGATGAAGCAGTTTCAGAATGCAACGGAGATGCTTCTCGTGGTCAGCTTGGCTCTTCGAGTAAATGAGGATGTCATCGATGAAGACGATGACAGATTTATCTAGATAGGGCTTGCAGACGCGATTCATGAGATCCATGAATGAGGCAGGTGCGGCAGGTGCGTTAATGAGCCCAAAAGGCATCACTAAGAACTCATAATGACCATAGCGAGTCCTAAACGCAGTCTTGTGTACATCTTCATCTTTGACCTTCAATTGATGATAGCCTGACCTCAAATCAATCTTGGAAAAGTAGCTTGCTCCTTGCAATTGATCGAACAGATCGTCGATCCTGGGCAAAGGATACCTGTTCTTGATAGTGACCTTATCAAGCTCACGGTAATCGATGCATAAACGCCTCGAACCATCCTTCTTCTTGACAAACAGAATTGGCGCTCCCCAAGGAGACGAACTAGGCCTAATGAAACCTTTGGCTAGCAATTCATCTAGCTGCGTCCTCAATTCCTTCATCTCTATTGGTGCCAACCTATAAGGTGCTCTCGCAACAAGTGCTGCTCCAGGGATGATGTCAATTCTGAATTCTACTTGCCTATCTGGTGGTAAACCAGGTAGTTCTTCCGGAAAGACTTCAGGGTGTTCAGAAATGACTGGAATATCTTCAATCTTGGGCTTCTGCTCATCAATGGTTACCTGTGCCATATAAATGACACAACCCTTCTTTAGACATCTAGATGCCTTGAGCATAGCCATCTGCTCAGGCAATCCATGTTGGGTATCTCCCTGAATGGTAAGTGGCTCACCAGATGGAGTCTTGATCACCACTTGCTTCTTATTGCAGACGATCTAGGCTTGGTTATGCAATAACCAATCCATGCCTATCACTATATCAAAACCGGCTAACTTAAAGGGAAGTAAGGACAACGGGAAGGAGTGGTTCCTAATGGTTATTACACATCCATCTAACTTGGTTGAGGCTGTTTCTATGGTGCCATCGGCTAACTCAACCTCATACTTCACACTTAAGACTTTAACAGGCAATTTCAACAATTCACAAAACTTATTATCTACAAAAGACTTATCTGCTCCAGAATCAAACAACACTCTTGCATAAACATCATTAATTAGGAAGGTACCTGTTATCACGTTGTCGTTCTGGATAGCCTCCTGTGCGTTCATTTGAAAGACACTGGCATTGGTTTTTTTCCCTTCCTCCGCCTTCTTTGCAAACTTCGGGCAATTTGTCTTAATGTGCCCTTTTTCGTTGCAGTTATAGCACGTTGCGTCCTTCAGCTTCTTGCAATCTAGAGTCTTATGTTCACTTGACTTACAAATCCCACATGCCCTTGGCTGTGTCTGGGATTTTAACTCATATATGCATTTCCCGAAGTGATGCTTCTTGCAGATTTTACACTTGGGCTTATCGCCCGACTGTTGACCATCTTTCTTAGACCCAGAACCCTTTTTATGGTCGGAATTTCCCTTGCGTTTCTTATCCGAACGCCGTGAGTTATCATCCTCACGCTTTCTCTTTTCAGCATCTGAGTTCCTCAGCGATCTTTTCCTGACCGCGTCCAGAGAGAGGGACAAGGATATATCAGTTGCAGACCTGAATGTAGCTGGCCGAGAGGCCTTCACACTTGCCTTAATCTCTGGGGCTAATCCCCCAATGAAACGAGCTATTCTTTTGGGTTCCGGGGTCACAAGATAAGGAACCAACCTTGACATTGTATTGAAGCTCGTAAGGTAAGCTTGGCAATCCAGGTTTCTCATAACTAATGACAGGAAATCAGACTCAATCTTTTCAACCTCATGCTGAGGGCAGTGGTTCTCCTTGATGAGAGTAACAAATTGATCTCATGTCATATTGTACAATGGAATCTTTCCGGTAGCTTGAATCAACGACCTCCACCAGGCTAAGGCCTCACCCTTGAAAGACTGGGATACAAACTTTACAATATCCTTTTCAGCACAACCACTAATATCTACCACCGTGTCCATCTCATCCAACCATGTCATGCAATCCACTGTCCCTTTCTCCCCAGTGAAATCCCGGGGTTTACAAGAAACAAAGTATTTATAAGTACAACCTTTAGCACGTGGTTCTTGATTTAGCACAATTCTCTTAGATGGAATGCCATGCTGATGTGAGGAATGTCGAACATCCTCTTTCTTGGGCTTAGGTTGGGTAGAGGGTGGTTTGTTGTGGGCCTCAGAATGAGTTCAAGGAAAAGATTTAGAGGGCGGTGTGGATAGGGTCCTACTTCGAGTCCCACTAGATTCACTATACTGCCACTCCATAGCTTTTGTAACCGCATTATCTATTAATGCTTGCAGTTCAGCTCCGGTCACATGTATCTTAGTGTTCTCATGGTTTTCTACCGGATGACTGTTTACCTCTTCTGACCTCATCATGTAGCTTTAATTGCTACATAAAAGAAATATTTGACAAGGTTTATTTAAAAGGTTTTACAACATTTATGATTTATTAACCATGGTTTTAATAGCCATTTTTGGTTAATTTGTTATTTATTTATATATTCAGGACCTTTATTACAATCCTATATTACAATTTAATAATAGCATAAAAGCCTAGTCACATAGACAGTTTTAATTTATAACCAGGATTTCACAGAATCGAGGTATTAAGGTTTGAATCAAAGCTCATTACCTTTTCTAGACAGGGAGTTGTAGGCTACTACTGTCTTTAGTCCCAAAGGACGTTAATTACAGCTCGTAGGCACTTCATCCTTAAGGGATGGTTATATAAATAAGGGAAATTGGAATAACCCAATTTTAGAGATGACTTATGCGATTTTATCGAATCACATTTTGCCAAGAATATTAACATACTTTCAGATGTTAAGAATTGGAATCTTTTGTGTAGGTTTTACCATCTTGGCCATGCCTGCATTTCATTTGGCTAGGTTTTACCTTTAAGATTCTTTTTAATATTAAACGCAGAATAATCCTAAATTGAGATGTTTATTATGGATCTGAATCTAATTATGGAGCTACCATCTTGGCCCTGTCTTAAGATGGCATATGGCTAGGTCTTGTCCTTTTTAGATTTTGCCATTTTATTATAATGGTAGATCTTTTTAATAGGAATGTTATTTTCATTTATTTTATGTTTTTGGTTTATGCATATAATTAATCAATAAATAAATATGAAAGTTAAAATTACCATTCCATTACAAATTCAAACAGTACAAATTTTGCCCTAAACGGGACTTCTAGGAAATAACATGCCCACGCAGGGGCAAAACAAATAAACATACCCTCGCAGGGGTAAATAGAAAGACATGCCCACGCAGGGGCAGAATACAAAAAGACAATCCCACGCAGGGGCTGAGTACAGAAACAAAAGTCCACGCAGGGACAACATAAATAAATAATCAAAGATCTTCAATAATCCCTTCTTTTGGACTTCCCCTTGATCAGGTCTGATAAACCCTTGAAGAAGCCTCGGTTGTTTCTGCGCTCTACTTGAATATCCCGCTCACATTTGTCCAACCTATCGAGAACCTCTTGTTGGCGTTCTGGCGGGATCAGTTACGGCTGCGGCGGCTGCTGATGCAGAGGTTGAGGAGGTGGCGGGTGCTGGTACACATAAGGTGGGTACCTAGTGATCCAAGGACCACCGTAGGGCCCTTTTGGATGAAGAGCGTTGTAGTCCCACACTGCTTGATATGGGTCGACCTCCGCATAGTTGTAGTTGGTGTGGGCCGGCTGCTCAAATGGATTATACGCCGCTGAACCGGCGTATGCAGGGATTGGGTTATCAAATCCCAATTGTGGCACTATAGGCGCATAGTTTACTTCCGAGACGGGGTTTGATGGTCCCCCCATCTGCGGATCTTCTTCTTGGAGTGGCGGGTAGTGACTGCCACTTGATGGTTGAGGGGTGCTGATTCGCACACCTCCTCGGACGGACATTCGTGCGTTCGATCTTCGTCGCCTCGGTGGCTCCAGAGGCGGCTGCTGTGCTGGTGGTGGTGGCGGTGGAGTAACGGCCACGAAGCGAGAATCCTCAGAAGGATCCTGCTGCTGGTGGTACGGAGACGAGTGCTCAGAGGGGGTAAAATACCACTCAATCTGGTTGAACCTCGCCTGGTAGCTATCCAGACCGCGGTAAGGCGATCCATGAAACGAGGACCCATCAGAGATCTCGATGGGGTGGTTTGGGGTCCCTGTTGCTGGTTTGACGGGATCTGTGTCCTCGTCCATATCCATGGCGTGATCGCCGGAGAAATGGTCCTCTGGTCCCAATGGGTTAAAACCCACAGGTTCTTGAATGTAGTTAACCAGGTTGAACCGACTCTGAAAAGCAGGAGTGGGGTCGCCGAAAGAGTGGTACGAATTTGATCGCTGAAGAGGTATGAATGAAGATTGGGGGTTGTTAGGCTCATTTTCTGAATGTGGCCTGAAGGAGTGGTGGTAAGACGGCGACGAGCTTAGAGAGACGAATCGCCTCCCTAGTTCAATGTAAGTCCTCCAAGGTTCTTGGGGACTGGTGCTCATGGTGATTGATGGTGTACGCCGGTGAGAAGGTCCGGCCTCATGATCAGGGCCCGTCACTGGGGCCTTGCCTCTCCCTCTTCTGAATCGTGGCGGCATTGTTAAACATGTCAACATAAACAAAGATAACACAAGAATATATATAAAATAAAAGATAAAACAAAACAGAATTTGTCCTATGTTATTTGTCTAGACTCGAGGATCGAGGAATGTGCAATTTGTGTAACTGAAATTAAACACAAAAGGCTAGTGTTTAATTCACTCAGTGTTGGCTCTGGTACCAACCTGTCACACCCCTATTTTACCACGTATTAGCGGTGGGCCCGGTGGGGAGCACCGTGACGTAGTTGATAACATCATAGTCAAACAACACAAATTATTAATGCACAGCGGAAGCAAAAGATAGATTCATTTCAACTGAATAAATTGTAATATTAAGTATCACAAAGTAGTTGAAACAGATCCACAGGCGGATCGAATTAAAAGGAAACTTGTTCACAGACATTAGGCATCTAAGCTTGCGAGACTTCTATTTTATGCTAGGAGAGACCAGCCTATTACGAGTAGTACCTGCACTTAGACTTTTGGGGAAAATACGTCAGTGTACACTGGTAAATACAATTTAACTGACTCATTTTGAAAATGTTTAAAATTGATTTGAATGCACATGGCACAAAAGATATTATAACTTAGGATAATTATTTATATATAAGCTTGTAAAAGAATTACATGTTTCTTATACGTTCAGTAGCCCGGGCTGAACACCGGGTTAAAGATTAATTTACACACCACATGGTATAGTCCCGCGGCGGGTTATTCCCGAAACCGGCGGTTATACTTTATTATTTATACATGCACTGACGGGTGTACGCCTACACCCGCGTGCTAAGGTCGTAGCCATTTCTAATGAATGAGCCGAGGATATCCGGGACATGGTCATTAACCCCTCCAAAGGTTTTAAGCAAACAAAACAATTTAAACGGGTTATTTCAATAATTTAACCATCATACGATTAAAGATTCAATGCCCGACCAAGCGGTATTTTATATACCGTACCCCAAGCCCGTATAGGGAAAATAAGTTAAAAGTATTTACCTTTGCAAGTAATAATCACAATAAGCAACTGCACGTAGCTTTTACCGGGTCTCCTATTCTGGAATGAAGGTTTATAATAACCTATTAGATTCCTAACGGGTCTTTAATTTAGCCTAAGCTTAGACCGGTTAGTTTTAACGGAAGGTTCGGTTCAAACGCATGAATAAGTGAAGACCGGAATAGAATGTGATTTAGACCCGATAAGTTTGGAGACTTGTATAATATGGGTAAACTAAACATGATATACGTTAAATTATACATGTTTTTATACCCCAAAACACTTCCGTTTGAAGCGTTTTTAACCGAAACCACAACGGTTAGGTACCAAAATCGGTACTTTTATATTTTTCAGGTCTTAAACAGAGCATAAAGGAAAATTATGATGAAAACGAACAAATTCTGATGCATTTTTGATGAAACGGGCAAAATTCTGATGACTGCCACGTTTGGCACTACCGTGCCACCAACGGCACTACCGTGCCATTGCTCAGATCTCGGAAGCACTGCCAGTGCGACTAGGAGTGCCGACTGTTTCTCGGACCGCACTACCGTGCCACCAACGGCACTACCATGCCAATGCCAAATCAAGCCTTCTGACCAACATTTCTGGTGAGTGGCACTACCGTGCCACCAGCGGCACTACCGTGCCGATCTGATGACTTAGGCAACTAGTCCACTTGGCTGACGCGGGATCGCTGAAACTGACGTCACCCGACAAAACCTGACCGCACGGCCGTGCCAAACTGAAAATTGCCTATAAATAGCAGCATTCGCTACTAATAAAAATGTTGGGTTTTTCTCCATGTTTCTGGGCGATTTCTGGGTTCCGAAGCAGTCCTGATCAGACTCATTTGAAGCTTAAAGATCGAGTGGAAGCATAACCGATCCAACCCATCAATTCCTTGCTTGTTTATGGTTCGATTCCTTGTTCTTGAACGTGTATTCTGATCATTTTGCAAGTGTTGAGCCGATGTAAGTTTATGTTTAATGTAGTTATTGTAATAGTAGTTATAAACTTGTTTCTTGAATAATCTTTATGTTGTAATCTTGTTTGTATGAAACTTAAGTACTTTTTCTTGTTGAATCTTCATGATTATATAATGAACGTTTCATTGATGTTGAGTTCCTGATTATGTTTGATTATCTTAGATAATGAATCTGTGGTTAGTGGGATGGTAACTATTTCTTGATTAATCACTTATTTGTAGACTTTGTTTACACCATGAAACCAGACCAGGGTATTGGTTTTATACAAGATATATCTTATTTTGATTAGGAATATTTTCTTGCACGTAAGGGTTCTAACGAATTATATGGTGTTGATTGCATGTTCTTAGATGCGGTTTATGATCCTTGATTAGTAGTTTTGGTCTGAAATTGCTGACATGGTAGATTTGTGTTTAAGACATGTAAAGGTGAAATTGTTTGTTATATGATCTACATAATTGCTTATCCTCGTGGCTGTATTGTGACCATCGGTATTGCTTTCTTTGATAAGTGAGGTTAGGAATCCAGACCCGGTAAATAACCTATCTTTAAAGGTTCGCATGAATAAATATCAATAGCTCGCTAATGAATGATTTTAGGTGGTTAACGTGTGACCATCGCGTTAACTTTCCGAAGAATCATAATGCTAGAAATCCAGACCTGGTAACTAGCTGTCTCGAAATTGGAAAATTGATTAAGTGCTTTTGTGACATATCTGATAGATAACATGTTTAGGTTGTTTGTGAAACAAGATAGTAGTATATTTATGTTTTAGATGTAATTTAGATAATTTAGTTAACAACCATTCACTTATCCTTTTATCTGGTAATCTAATGACAAAGATTTAGTACATTATAACGCCCGTGTTCCATGGATCGATATCTGGCTCTTACCAATACTTTGCTGCATATATGACGGGATACACTTGTCCTTTGTTGTGTGTGTTTTAATGTTAAGGTATAAACCATTTTTATAAATATAAAACGCACTTCGTCGGGCGCGTGAACATACTGTAAATAAATGTATATAACCGCCCACGTCAAGTTTTTGGCGCCGTTGCCGGGGAACACGGCAAAATTAATGAAAAAATCTGAGTTATTATTCTACCGGTGTACAAACTGTTAATATCTGTAAATTTTTGTATTTATTCATTTTATTATACTTAACTGTTTAACTAACTTTTGTTTTCTTTAATTTACTAACTTGCAAATACCTAGCCTGGCACGCCCACTAGGACTAACTTTTGACTAACTTTTCTTTTCTGTTTTACTAACCAACTAACCAACTAACCACTAACCAACTAATTTTACTAACTCACTAACATACTAACTTTTTATTTATTGTTCGACTAACATTTTTTTTAATTTTTTTTATTTATTTCATTTTTTATTTCATTCAGTTATGTGTTTTGGATCGAACCATTTACTGGCAATCATTTAATTCAGTATTTTAATTTCAGTAATTTCATTTCTGTACTTCATTCATTTATTTATTTCAATTCAGCATTTCTAATTCAGTACTTTATTTATTAACGTTAAGTTATTTATTTATTTATTTTTCTTTTATTCTTTCATTTCAGTTATTTTAATTCAGTCATTTTATTTCTATACTTCATTTATTTATTTATTTATTTCATTCGAGTACAGTTATTTCAGTATTTTATTTATTTCAATTCAGTTATTTCATTCCTATTTATATTTATATTTATGCAAGTGTTCGGAATTGAACCGCTTACATATTTATTTATTTATTTCATTCATTCATTTATTTCAGTTACATTTATTTATTTATTCATTTATTCATTCTTGTTCATTTATTTATTTAGTTAACTGCTTATTCATTCATTTATTTGTACTCAATTGTTTATTTATTTACTCCACGAAAATAAAACCTTCTGATAAAATCATTAGATTTTCTGGTAAATTCTAATGAATTTATCAGATTTTCTGATGGATTCTGATAAACCCATTTGACTTTCTGAGACAAAAATTTTTACTTCTGATGAATTTATCGGATTTTCTGGTAAATTCAGATGGATTTATCAGAAATTCTGATGGAAAGAAAATTTTCATCTGATTTTTATCAGATCTTATCAGATTTTTTGATATATAAAAAAACCAGTTTTCGTATGTAAATAAGTAAATAAGTAGGTAAATAGTTATATAGTTATGTATAATAAATTGTATATATATGTATATTATATAATAGTATTATTATTTATATTTATATTACTTATATTATTATTATGTTATTTTTCCGTATAATGCATTCCTTATTAGTTGCAGGTTAATGTCCACAACCCCTGTACCCGCTATTGCTGAGCTAGACAACGAACCAGAAAATAACCTAAGAAGAAGCAGGCGGCTTCGCAAAAGATCACTTGTTATTGCACAAAGGATTGCGGCCGCAATCGACGAACCGGTGATACTTTATGACAGCGAGAGTTCAGAGGACGACAGAGGAAGCATTATGGCAGAGGACGACCAGCCTTTGAATGAGACCGGCCGTCCAGGAGGAGAGGGCTTGCTACCGAGCATCGCCCGACCTACGATAGCAACACCGAGTTTTGAAATCAAATCTAGTATAATTAACATGTTACAAAACTCTGTGCAGTTCGATGGAAAGGATCACGAAGATCCAGGTCGGCACATCGCTTCATTTCTCGAGGTGTGTTCGACTTTCAAAATACGAGACGTTTCTGAAGACGCAATCCGTTTGCGGCTCTTTCCATTCTCTTTGCGAGACAAAGCTCGATCTTGGCTTTTGTCACTTCTAGCAGGGTCCATCACATCTTGGAACGAGATGGCAGATCTTTTTATGCAAAAATACTTCCCTCCGGAAAAGACAGCTAAGCTAAAGAACCGTATCATGACATTCAAACAGGACGAAGGAGAATCTCTACACGCAGCTTGGGAGAGGTTCAAAGATCTTCTAATCGATGTACCACATCATGGGTTGTCCAAAAGACAACTTGTGTTGAACTTCTACCAAGGACTTAACTACGACTCACAAGAACGCATAGACGTATATGCAGGAGGTGATCTTGGAACAAAAACACCAATGGAAGCCTACGCAGTTATAGAGAAAGCTACCTTAAAGTCGAGTTCTCGTCACAGTGGAGTACGAAGTAAAGCATTATCTATTCCTGGAGTTCATCAAGTGGATACATATCCACTAGTCCACTTGGCTGACGCGGGATCGCTAAAACTGACATCACCCGACAAGACCTGACCGCACGGCCGTGCCAAACTGAAAATTGCCTATAAATAGCAGCATTCGCTACTGATCAAAATGTTGGGTTTTTCTCCATGTTTCTGGGCGATTTCTGGGTTCCGAAGCAGTCCTGATCAGACCCATTTGAAGCTTAAAGATCGAGTGGAAGCATAACTGATCCAACCCATCAATTCCTTGCTTGTTTATGGTTCAATTCCTTGTTCTTGAACGTGTATTCTGATCATTTTGCAAGTGTTGAGCCGATGTAAGTTTATGTTTAATGTAGTTATTGTAATAGTAGTTATAAACTTGTTTCTTGAATAATCTTTATGTTGTAATCTTGTTTGTATGAAACTTAAGTACTTTTTCTTGTTGAATCTTCATGATTATATAATGAACGTTTCATTGATGTTGAGTTCCTGATTATGTTTGATTATCTTGGATAATGAATCTGTGGTTAGTGGGATGGTAACTATTTCTTGATTAATCGCTTATTTGTAGACTTTGTTTACACTATGAAACCAAACCAGGGTATTGGTTTTATACAAGATATATCTTATTTTGATTAGGAATACTTTCTTGCACGTAAGGGTTCTAATGAATTATATGGTGTTGATTGCATGTTCTTAGATGCGGTTTATGATCCTTGATTAGTAGTTTTGGTCTGAAATTGCTGACATGGTAGATTTGTGTTTAAGACATGTAAAGGTGAAATTGTTTGTTATATGATCTACATAATTGCTTATCCTCGTGGTTGTATTGTGACCATCGGTATTGCTTTCTTTGATAAGTGAGGTTAGGAATCCAGACCCGATAAATAACCTATCTTTAAAGGTTCGCATGAATAAATATCAATAGCTCGCTAATGAATGATTTTAGGTGGTTAACGTGTGACCATCGCGTTAACTTTCCAAAGAATCATAATGCTAGAACTCCAGACCCGGTAACTAGCTGTCTCGAAATTGGAAAATTGATTAAGTGCTTTTGTGACATATCTGATAGATAACATGTTTAGGTTGTTTGTGAAACAAGATAGTAGTATATTTATGTTTTAGATGTAATTTAGATAATTTAGTTAACAACCATTCACTTATCCTTTTATCTGGTAATCTAATGACAAAGATTTAGTACATTATAACGCCCGTGTTCCATGGATCGATATCTGGCTCTTACCAATACTTTGCTGCATATATGACGGGATACACTTGTCCTTTGTTGTGTGTGTTTTAATGTTAAGGTATAAACCATTTTTATAAATATAAAATGCACTTCGTCGGGCGCGTGAACATACTGTAAATAAATGTATATAACCGCCCACGTCAAAACACATTCTGGATTTTGAGACAAAAATGATAAGGTTTGACCCGTTTTGGTCAGTTTATGCAAACTAGTCACATAAACCGAACCGAACGCAAATAATGCGTAACGGGTAACCATATGAGTCATATACATGTTTCCTAAGTTAATATGACTTAAATATGTTGTGACATCAGTAAGATATCTTCTATTATGCCCAAAATGATTTAAAACTCAAACTATGCCCCGTAAGGGCATTTTGGTCATTTTAAAGGTTATAAAAGAGTTTAAATAGTAATCTGAGTTACAGGTCTGATTTAATCAGTAAATATACTTAATTTAATAAGTTATAACAGTAGGGTATCATATATATGTGAAATTTATTAATTATAACCATACTATGCACTGTAGGGGCATTTTGGTAATTTCACATAAGCCAAAAAGGTCAAAACTGGAAATCTGAGTTTAAAATTTTTGCTTACTGTTAAAATATAAAAATTTACTGAAAATGTCTGTAGGCATCAAACCTTATATGTTTAAAATAGTTTTAATACATACTATGTGTTAAAAACGCTTAAAAAGGCGGCCATTTCCGGGTTTTTAAAGGAAATATGACATTTTTATTATTCCAGAAGGCTCAAAACATTTTATTTATAATATTAGATCAGTAGCAAGAGGTTTGATATCAAAAGGATTTGTAAAACTCATTTTATAGCCCAAAAGGGCAAAACCGGCAATAACCGAATTAAGCTTAGAACCCTATGTTATGCTCAGCCTAAAAATAAATAAAAATCTCCAAGAATCCCAAAATATTATTTTATATCAGTAGGTAAAAAGTTTGATATCAAAAATTAGGTTTAGATAGGCTATATGCTAATTATGCCATTTAATTACTAAAAGCTTCTTATTTACGCTAATGAGCATAACTCCTAATTTAGACCTCAAACTGATGTCAAATTTTAGGGACAAGTTTATAAATCAGTGATGAAGGTTTCTACTCTTTTACTTTTTCAAAAATCACATTTTAAGGTGAAAATGGCAAAATAGTCAACATTTAAGCAATTAACGGAAACATGCATATGAATCAGATATCTAATGAACCAAGTTGTATAATCACAGAGGGTTATACTTATATGTAACCTGGTCCTAATAAGGCTCTAAGGCATTTCTAAACTATGCTTAAACGGGTCAGAACTGAAAGTCAAAGCAGAAGTCAAACTATGCGACTTTCGGTCCCGAACCGAGCCCAAACTGAAAATTGTCGGGTTGAACATGTTTAGACATGTTCTTATATTAATTACCAAGTTATATTAATGATAAAACAGGTTGCATGGCTTCTACATTGCTAATTATGCCTTAATTTGAAAATAAGCTTTCTGTTGACTTTTTAAAGTTAACTTTGACCCGACAATTGACCTAGTTAGAGTGGGAATCAGAGAGTACCCCTTTAAGGGTTTATTACCCACATAATTACCCACTCATAGATATTTTTAATTCAAGATTTGACTAGACAAATTATGAGTAATCTCGAAGTCAAACCTTAATTACGACGGTTTGACTTTTAGCTAATTAACTAAGCTAAACTGAATTAAGAAAGGTTAAGGACACTTACAAGAGTCCTAAGCACGACTAGGGATCTTAAGAAAGCTTGCTTGATGAACAGAGAGCTCCAGAAGTAAGTCTTGTAAACTTTGCAAATGAATGAACAAAGTGTTGCAACAAGAAGCTCTATATATATATTGAATTTGGTGCAACAAGATCACGCCAAGGAGGTCTACTGATGTTCCCAGATCAAGACAAGTGCCCCCTATGCATGAAAACTTGTTGGTGCAGCCTCTGGTATGTAAAAACAAGGTTTAAAGTCGGTTACACAGCTTCAACAGGAATCTGTCCAAAGTTTCTGTCGTTGTGCTGCTCTCGCGGGCCGCGTAAGCCCATAGGGCATTCTTACGCGGGCCGCCTGCCCTTCCGGAACCTGCCAAACAAGTTTCAAGTTTGCACTTTTGGTCCCTGGTCCTTTTAAACGTGGTTTTAAGCTCCAAATTTGCATTTTCAGCCTTTTAATTTGATTTTCAAGGCCCTCAAGACTTAACCAACCTTTGTTAAGTCCTCGGTTAAGTTTGTGATCACCCGTAAGGCCTTAGATTTCAATGTTGACGCTTCGGGTTTGCTAAAAGGTCACTCAGAGATATACTTTAAACATGTTGACGCATTTAGCCCATGTAGTTTGTAATTCCTCACTTTCTTTCACAATTAGCTTCGTATGATCCAAGATTTATTCGTTTAAGGGTATAAACATTATGTAGGGTTATTTTAAAGTATATTTATCCGTTTTTGACATTTTGAACCCCTTTTATTCACATACTTTCCTTATTTGACAACTTTAGTCCCTCCAAAGCAATATTTTACACGTTTAAAGCTCATGACACGTGTTGATACTTTATTGGACATAAATTTACGAGGTGTTACAATTTGATAACTGAAGATGACGATGTACTGACCAGAACAGCCAGCGGTTATTGTTGATGGCGTCACCGTGAGAAATCGATCAAAAGTTCACTCAGAGAGCTCAGTCAGCCCGTTGAAGTTTCTCAGGTTTGATCACATTAAGTGTTTTGTACGAATTAGTTCAGGGATCTGTTAAAATTGCTTTATATTTGTACTAATTAAATTAGGGTTTTTACCAATCGAAGTTTGGGTTTCAGGTGTTTTCCATTAGTTGTATGAGTTTAGTACTTCAAAAGCTTTGATGGATTTATATGTAAGTTTCAAACTGTTTAGGTCGCTTCAATGGCATCAAAGCTGACATGAAAACACCATCAGGCAGAAGACTTCTCAAATTCCATTTTAAAGACACCAAATAAAAAATGATTTAAGTCTCTACTGAAAAAGTGAGTGACAAAATGATTTAAGTTTCCATTGAATAAGTGAACATTTAGGTTTGGTTTAGATTTAAAATAAATGATATATACTGTTTGTGAGAAGGTAGAAACCTCTCATAAATGTCAATGGCTTGCCAAGCATTACCACATTTGTCATTGACAGTATGCATTTATTGTCAGTTTTTTATTACAAAAAGAGTTGAACTTCAGGGCTAACATAGTATTACAATAATTACATGTCTGTTAATATATCTTCTTAAATAATATTGACGATATATAGTTTATTAATCTATTATCATCTTACTAAAGGGAAAAAATCATTACACATGGCAGGGATGCAGGCATATAGTTGCGAAGACTAGCTAACTGTAATTAGATCCAGCTGAGCATACTGTACATTACTTATTTTTTTTGTGAATAAAAGTATCAACACAACTAAGGGTGTGTAAAAAGTGGTCTTTAAAATCAGCTTAACCGAATTGGTTAGAACCGATTTATATGTCTATGTTGTCATGCGAACATCACAATGAAATTAGAAAACCAAGCCACATGTATGTTCTCAACGGTGGAGCTGGTGGTTCTCTACTGCCGTATCGCAACGGCGACATGGTGTGTAGTCAGGAGCGAGGCCTCAAGAGAGGTGTTACAGGCTGCTCTTGACTACGCATGCGGCACAAGAGCCGATTGCGGGTCGTTGCAGCTGTTTGGATTGTGTTTTCTTCCCAACACAATTTACGCACATGCCTCATATGCCTTTAATAGATATTACATGCGTTGATCAATGGCTCCTAGATCATGTGACTATGCTGGCACTGCTACCATTACCAAAACTAATCCAGGTTAGTTTACTAATTTTATAATTACAACTTTAAAGATGAGATTGTAAACTGATTAAAAGAATGTACGTGAACATGTATTTGCTTTCTGGTTTACCATGTTTCACCATCATCAGATGTTTTATATTCGTGATTTGGTTGCTTCGTAAAGAAACAAAATTATGCTTTACTAACACTTTTACTACTAAAAGTTAACTAAATATAGTAGAATACCAACAATTAATTTAATAATTTACTTTGGTAGGTCCATGTGTTGGTTTCATTTGCTGCTACTCTATGGAAATGAGTCTACTCCTCACTAAAGCACTAAAAAAAGGCTTCACGCGTTAAATAATTATAGAAACTATACAGTAGTGGTAACAACTCCTTTTACTTTATTGGGTAATTTTTCCATAGATTATGACTAATTTGGTGTAACTTTGGCATGCGTAGAGGTGGAGGTAAGAGTAACATTCACCATTAGAAAAATCAAAACGCATTTAATATTGACTTTTCTAACACAATAAATATTTAATATGTCTTGGATGATAAGTGATAAGGTATTGTTTTACATTTTTACTAATTTTAGTTATATGTTTTTTTCTATTACTTGAAGAATTGTTGTTTCTATGCGAAATTCTTAAATAATCTATTACGGCTTCATGGGTGGGACTTTAAGACAGAAGAGGAGCGGAGAACATACAATGAGCATAAGGAAGCAATGCCGAAGGCTGCAAGTGAGTAGTACCGGCCGCAACGCGGCGGGTGCTATTTCTAGTTTTATATAATCCTTAATATATGATATATAACCTATATATTGATTTCAGACAAAGTAACCAGCACTTTGGACGCTTTGGACTTAACTAAAATAAGGAATACAACGGAATAATCTAATAAAAACAAGTTATTAAAAAGACTTTATGATAGGTTATTTTATAAGCTATGGACCATTTTCAGTGTTTTTTTAATTTTCTTTTTTTTTTATTTTTTGAATTTCCATCAATCCACATATGAGTCAGATTTCGAGTTACAATTCCATCATGGAACTTAATATTTAAAGTCACATTTAATAGTTGCTCCTTTTCATATATGTTAACTGCTTGTGAACAAAGTGTAAGTGTAGGTCCCTTTCCGGTGGATGACGAACCTAAACCTTGTTATACAAACCTACTAGCGAGTGCGGAATCCAAGCTAGCAAGCAAACCGAGTTAGTAGCAAGTAGAGAAACAAACACACAAGTTCACCGATTAACACAACTTGTATTAATGCAATGAGGGTTCGGTTACAAGCTCAATGTTTACAGAAATGTTCTATAAACTCTCAAAGTGTGTGTGTGAGTTCCGGACAGAATGCTCTCAAAGCTCTCTATCTCTCGGATGTGCAAAATGACAGAACTAACTCTCACACATACACTGCATGGGTATATATATATACCCAGCCTATGATGCCAGATCGAAGGATCCGATAGATGGTCCGAAGGATCATCTATCGAGGATAAGTTGTTCGAATCATCAGCATTGACCTCGAAGGATCATCCTTCGAGGTCTAACAGTCGAACTATATCTTTCGTGCACCTCGAAGGATCAACAGAATCCTTCGAGAAGCTATCCTTCGATCAGAACATCTTTCAATATACAAACTGTTGTCCAAGTCAAACCGGAGGATGGTTGACTTGGTCAACTTACAACACAAATCAGGACATCGTTTACATCGTGACCGAATACAGACAAAGTACAGACACAAGTGCACCAACAAACTCCCCCTTGGCTGTAGCTTTGTCTTTATCTTCTATAGTTGTAGACTCGTCTCGAACTTCGACGGTCTTTGGTCTTCGAGTTCCAAAACTCTGATGTCCTTTCAAGTCTTCAATGTCGGAGGATCTTCAAAGTCTTCACGTCTTGAAAGAAGAGAGTGTATCAACAAACTACTCGTATCATGTAGGAAGTGTGTTGACAAACTCCCCCTTAACATAAGCTCCCCCTTGAGTTATGCTCGTGAAAAGACTTTATCTTTATGAAGTGAGATCCTTGTGGTGTTGATGATGGCCAGCGGCAACTCGATCATCTTCATCTTTTGAGCGCCTTCTCGTCGTGTCTTCATTCCAAAGCTTGTCATCGACCATGTTCTCCTAGCCTTTAGAATCTGCACATGCAAGAAATCTAAACGCGTAATGAGAACAACTGCTTGGAATATAGTATAAACAAATGACACACGAATGACCATGTCATAATCAACCACCGTCCGACAGTTTGAAAGTTTAATAAATTTATCAATTTTAGTTTTTAACTTTCAAACATGCAAATTTTTGACCGTTTATGAAGATTTAGTCAATTCGGTTTTCAGTCAGGTTTCAGGTAACGAAGACTTGAGCTCCAACATCGTACGATCGAAAATAAAGCAGAAATAAAATCTTTTTGGCTTTTATAAAATTTATATTAAAACACACCTAAACTCTTTTTGGTATTTTTGAAATTAAAAGACAACAATTTAAAATCCTTTGAGTGTTATCAAACGACATCACCGCTAATGTCGTGCTGATATGCACCAAACGACGAAACTGTCTTAAAAGAAAACAATAAAAGTTAAGCAGTAAATAAATAAATATATACAAACAATCTTTTTGCGAGTTTCGAGGGTAAGAGAATCATATCAGTGTACGGTCATGCCAAAACACTCTTGTTGTTCAGTTAGTTAACATTAAGATAAGCATCCTATAACAATTATCGGTATTGTTGTCCACTTAAGCTCAACTTATCAGATGTAATCATGGCGAGGGGATACGTTAAGGTATGATTTATACTTACCGACCGGTGTTCATCCACATCATGACACATTCCCGTATCAAGGTATGCACGAGAGTTCATCTTACCGGTGAGTATACCGATTATCATCTGTTTGACCGTATATGATGTGAGATTCTCACTTATTTTGTTTTGAAAACAAGCCCTATGTGATATAATCACTTATTGATGAGGAACTTGATTTTCATATGCATGAGGGCACAGGTGCAAGTCCGTGAACAGGTCAGTACTTCCGTACAGCAGAGAGACGAACTTGACACCCGGATAAATGTGATATTTTATCACTTATTTGATATGGACATGTGATTGTTTATCACTTATTGAGGTCGAATGCAGTATGCAATATGTACACGTATGTATAGTATCATGGAAGATCTAGACTTACGTCCCCGTTATTTTTCGGTAAAAGATACAACCATGATACCCAGATGATAAGCAGCATAAAGACCGAATATCTCAGAACCTCGGCAATCTATCAAACGAAATTTCGGTACTAAGACCATATGCCAATGAATGGTTCCCACCTGGTCTTCAGTCGATTAAGATTTATATCACCCTGCACACTTTAAAATGATTGTGAGCCTACCGATACATCTTATATAGAGCTGCTTATCGTTTTGCATTTAAGGTTTAAAGAGGTTAGGATAGACCACTGATGTACTATCATTTTCTCTTTTGCTCGCCAGGAAACTCATTTTTGATTTTCTATTGTTTTTGTGTTTTTGAATTTTTCGATGTTTTTGGATTTTCTGATTTTTTGATTTACTCCCCCTAAAATTCAATAAACTAAGATAAATTTAAAAACACACAAAGATATTTACAAAAATGATTTTCCGATGTTGGTTTTACTCTTGCTTGACCTTAATGCCGTTTACCAATAATAAGAAATCAAATCTAGATTTGTCAAAAGCTTTGGTAAATAAGTCGGCACGTTGGTCATCGGTGTGGACCTTAACAACATCGATTAGCCTTTTCTCAAAGCAATCACGTATGAAGTGATATTTGATTTCGATGTGTTTGGTCTTTGAATGCTGGACAGGATTTTTAGTGATATCTAAAGCAGCAGAATTATCAACGTAAATAGGAGTAGTTAGGAATTCAAAACCGTAGTCCCGCATTTGTTGTTGGATCCAAAGAACTTGAGAGCAACAACTTGAGGCAGCAATGTATTCAGCTTCGCATGTTGATGTAGCGACACACGTCTGCTTCTTGCACTGCCATGTGACTAGGCGATTCCCTAAAAACTGACATCCAGCCGTTGTGGATTTACCGTCGATTTTGCATCCGCCAAAATCAGAATCACTGAAAGCTACCAATTCAAAGTTATTATCCCTAGGGTACCACAGGCCGGTGTCAGGGTACGCCTTCAAATAACGAAAAATCCTTTTAACAGCAGCAAGATGTGAGGCCTTCGGGTTAACTTGATATCTGGCAAGCAGGCATGTTGGGTACATTATGTCTGGCCTTGATGCTGTGAGGTACATAAGAGATCCGATCATAGCGCGATAGTTTGAAGGACTAACAGCTTCTCCCTTCAAATCTGGAGTAATTCCGTGATTAGTTGGCAATGGGGTACCAATGGGCGTTGCATCAGACATCTGGAACCGGCTCAAGATGTCACCAACATATTTAGTCTGATGGATGAATATCCCAGACTCTGTTTGTTGTACTTGTAGGCCCAAGAAGAAGGTCATTTCCCCCATAGCACTCATCTCGAATTTATCCTGCATGATGCGCTCGAATTCCCTACACAAGTCATCATTAGTAGAACCAAAGATAATATCATCAACATATACCTGTACCAGAAGAAGATCTCCATCTTGTTCTTTGAGGAAGAGAGTACAGTCGATAAGACCTCTTCGAAAACCGTTCTCCAGCAGATAGTGAGATAAGGTTGCATACCAAGCTCGCGGTGCTTGATGAAGACCATAAAGAGCTTTGTTGAGCAACCAAACCCGATCGGGGTGGATAGGATCTTCAAAGCCTGGAGGCTGTTCGACGTACACCTCTTCTTCAACCACACCATGTAAAAATGCACTTTTCACGTCCATCTGATAAACCTTGAATCCTTTGAAGGACGCATAGGCTAGAAAGATTCGAATTGCTTCGAGACGTGCAACAGGTGCATAGACTTCGTTGTAGTCGATCCCTTCAATCTGACGAAAACCCTGAACGACTAAACGTGCTTTGTTTCGGATAACAACTCCGCGGTCATCCTTTTTGCATTTGAAAACCCAACGGGTACCAATCTTCTTGTATCCAGCAGGTTTCTCTACGAGTTTCCAGACACCCAGCTTCTGGAATTGTTGCAGTTCTTCCTGCATTGCTTCAACCCAAGCGCTATCTTTCAAGGCTTCTTTCCACGTTCTTGGTTCTTCTTGTGAGACATAACACGCGAAAGACCAATCGTTTTGTTGCCCGGATTCTCGAATAGCTGCATACAAGCCTGCATTGGTGTTGTTTCGCAACATGTTTCTTGTTTGTACGCCACTTTGCACATTTCCAATGATGTTTTGTTGAGGATGGGTATTATGAATCCTTGTTTCTGGATTATCTGGAACTGGAACATTTATACCCAGGTTGTTAAGATTAAGATCAACAACCAATTCAAGACCCGGAATTGACGAAGAGGATGATGCAGTAGTCTCAGCTGTTCTATGTGTATCTACTGGAGGAGTACCCTCTGAAGTACCATGAACTGCTGTTGTAGGAGCTTCTTGATCTGCATCTAGAAATTCATCATCCTCTGAAGATTCGTTCAATTCGTTTGCATCATGAAAATCCTCATTGTTGAGAGTATTATTGTTCACCGAAGAAGATGGTTCTTGATTAACAAGAATTGGACGAACCACCGGTGAAACTGTTGCATTGTCACTCTCGAAAAACATCCTAGCCGCAGCATTTTCTTCAACGGCTTCAACATTGATCGAATTGAAGAAGTCATCGTACTCAAACATCCAAGGTTGACCCGGATTTTTGACTGGCAAGGTGTGCCTTTGTACTCTGACCTCAGACCATTCCTCGACCCTTTTAGTCTCTAGATTCCAGACTCGTAAGTTAGGGGTGGCATACCCAAGAAAGTATCCATCAATTGCTCTTGCCCCAAACTTTCCATTAGGATCGATGATTGTGCATGGAGCTCCAAACGGTTCTAGATAAGACAAATCTGGTTTCCGTTTTTGAAGAAGCTCAAAGCAGGTCTTGTTGTGTCTTTTGACTGTAAGGACTCTGTTCAATGTGTAACATGCAGAGGCCACAGCTTCAGTCCAGAATGGAATGGGCAACTGTGACTCTACCAACATTGTCCTAGCAGTCTCGATCAATGTGCGGTTCTTACGTTCAGCGACACCATTCTGTTGAGGAGTATAAGCTGCACTAAACTCATGAAGAATACCCTTTGAAGTGCAGAACTCCGCCATGGAATGATTCTTAAATTCAGTACCATTGTCGCTACGTATCCGCCTAACCTTCAACTTATACAAATTCTCAATCTGAATGATCAAGTTTTTGATAATGCCAAAGGTTTCACTCTTGTGTGCCATGAACGCAACCCAAGAAAATCTTGAATAATCATCAGTAACCACGAGGCAGTATTGATCACCTCGAATACTCTTGTGCTTGACAGGACCGAATAAATCCATGTGCAAGCGTTCAAGAGGAACTGCCACCGTGTTGATCTTCTTTGTAGGGTGCTTCTTCTTTGTTTGCTTTCCTTTCTGGCACGAAACACAGATGTCTTGAAGATGGAAATTTTTGAGGGGAACACCATTCACCAATTCATTTGAAACCAAATGATTCATTTTGCGTAAGTGAATGTGACCCATTCGTCTGTGCCAAGAGATAGTGTCTTTTTCTGTGGCTTTGGAAACGAAACAAGTTGCTTGTGCAGACGTAGTAATAGCCTGGCTCATGTCAAGGACGTACAAATCATTTATCCTTGGAGCCGACAAGAGAATCCATTCTTTTGGAATTTTGAAGCCGGGTTTCAGCACATAACATCCATTAGCATCAAAGTGTACTGAAAATTTCTTGTCACAAATTTGAGAAACACTGAGAAGATTGTGATCAAGTTGTTGCACAAAATTGATCTTGTCAAAGCTGACAATCCCGTTAGATATCATTCCTTCTCCCGTTATGTATCCACCTTTATCTCCAGCAAAAGCAACATAACCTCCTCTAATAGATTTAACGTCGTAGAGAAGCTTCATGTCGCCTGTCATGTGCCTGGATGCCCCACTATCAACAATCCAATGACTACTGATAGTTCCTCCTGAAGCACCCTGCACATGAACTCAAATTATTAGTTGGAGATGGGGACCCAAGCCATTGTGGTCTTGGGTCTTCCATTTTCATCAATGACAATAACTTCTTGTCTTTGATGGTTGGTGAATTGTGATGGTCCCCCTGATTCAACAACCGTTTTTGGTTTCCAAGTCTGTTTGGTTTCACCAGTGTTTTTCTTTAAAAGTTTAACTTCTTGATGATTTGAAGTTTTAGAATTGTCTGGTTTTACAACAACAGATTGTTTTTGAACCACATCGGTTTTAATCGCTTTTTCAATCTTTTTGACCTGTTGGCGTTTCTGTTTCTTTTCCCTTTCTTTTACAAGGCGGGGATCTTGTTTTGTGGAAACAGTTGGCTTACGGTCAGTCTTACCACAGGGATCATCAACCTTTCCTTTCTGCTTATGAAGATATGGGCAATTTCTAATAATATGCCCAATGGTTCCACACTCAAAACATGATCTTCGTTCAACAAACCCCGAAGTATCATGTGATCGCTTAGCCGATGATGTTGAACTTTGTGAACCCGAGGTACTAGGTTTTGAACTGCTTGGTTCATTTCTTTTCTCGACAATAGCTTTCTTGACAAAATCTAAGTTAGATTGATTTTCAAACTTTTCAATTTTGTCCGTTCCCGTCGATTTCACAAAGTTAACCTTTTTCTTCTTCTTTTGGTTCGGCTTCTTGTTAGCTTGAGCCGGTGTTTTACCTTTGGGTTTGGTGTGATTTTGCTGTGTTGGCACTGTTGGTAATTTCTTGTTGCCAAATTGCTTTCGAACTTCAGCCTTTGGGATTGGAGGACACTGTGTGACTATAACTTTAGGTCCTGCCTTTCCCAAGAACTTACTCGTCGAATTCTCAAAGACTTTGCAGATTAAGGATTGATTAACATTCTTAATGGGAAAATCTTTGTCTGAGTAAATTTTATCATCACCAACTAGAGTGTACAGCAAATTCACACTCTCCGACTCCTTCTCAGACGAGGACTCAGTTGCAACAGTCTTAGCGGGTTTGACAGGGGGATCACATAGAATGTGATTCTCAAGAGGTATGTCCTCATTTTTGACTACCGCATCAGACTTTGCTGGGACAGTATCATCAGATTCATCATCAGACGAATCAGCATCCTCAATCACAACTGGAGGATCTTGATTCTGTTCAGCACTCACAAATGCATCTGCTGACACATCTGAATCTGAGGATACTTCCTTTTGGTATCCGAGTCCTGCAGCGAACTCCTTAACATCTAGAGGCACAGAAGGTTCAAAGAAAACCCTGTCCTCTTCATCAGGCATGGCATCATAATTATGTCTCACTGGTGGTGGACACTTCTTGTACCCTATGCATGTGACATCTCTCTTTTCCTTCTGAACATCAATGATGTGATCTAACACATAGCTAGAACTCAAATAACTGTCTAGCTTGAGTTGGATCGCATCACCTTCAGTTTTCACACAAGCCATCTCTTTTTGCATACTCTCAAGGCGAGATATATACAAATTAATATCAGTTTGTTTTCTTGAAACCATTTTAGTCAGTTCAGTTTTATCCTTCTTTAATGTTTCAATTACTGACTTAAATTCTTTTTCATGGTTTTCATAAAACATGTTGGCTTCTGTGCATTTAGAGAGGTCCACAGTCAACTTCTGATTGTGGATGAATGTCACATCATATTTCTCTTGCAAAGCCTCATGCTTGCTTTGCAAGTCACACCAATCAGCACTCAAGGAACTATGTTTGTCTTGCAAGTCAAACAAACTAGCTTGTAAAGCATCATGTTTGGCTTGCAACTCAGACATGTTTCCTTCCAAATCAGCACACCTAGCATGCAGTCTATCACATTCATCACAGTTAATAGCAGTGGGTTCATCGACACATACCTGACTTGATGAACCGTCGACATTAGCCATAAAGGCTGAATGGAGAGAAGACGAAGAGTAAGCAGCCTGATCCACCAGAATAGATCTTCTTTGAGTTTCTGCTACAACTTCCCCCAAGAGTTCATCAATGTCAATATCATCCGAAACATTAGATGTCTCACCCACATGATCATCACCAGAGTTGGATGATTCTTCATCAACACTCCTGCTGTATCCAGAGGAGTCTTCATCTTCAGACGATTCATCACCACTGGCAGAAGATTCTCCACCACTGGTGTGAACTAGCTCCTTCACAATTTGAGCAAAACATGCTGTTCCATCAGGAGCATCACCACCCAACTGGATTGACCAGTCACAACCTTCATCCACCTGAACTGCAAGTGCTCGGTTGGTTTGGTTGTTGACAGGCACCAATGTACGATCATTGTTTCTGTTCTGCTGGTTGCCTTGGTTTCTGAAGGGGTTTTGATTCCCGTGCTGGGCTGGCTTTGTGCACTCCCTTTTGAAGTGACCCCGTTCACCACAGTTGAAGCACTTTACAGCTTGCTTATCGAACCCATACTTGGTGTCTCGCTTACTTTCCAAGCTGGTTCTGCCAGTACTTTCCATCCAATCCTTTGCTCTTCTCACAGCACTCGCAAAGGCCCACTTGATGTCCATCAAGTCCATCTCTTCCTTATCAATCTGCCTGTAATCTTCTTGTGTCAGATTAATGTTTCCAATCTGACCTTCTATCAACCCACAGTACGCGCTCACTACAGTGTTAAGCAGCTCCATGTGTTCCTTAGCTACTTCTACACTGATTTTAGAGAAGCTTGACGTGTCGAGCTGTACTGTACTTGACTTTGATTGTTGACCTGCAGCAGATGATGTTCCTCCATAACACGCATATTGAGGTTGTTGAGCAGGAGGAGGAGGAGGTGGTTGTATTGGATTTCCATACAGATCTGTGGTTGGAGGTGGCTTTACAGGAACTTGCACTGGATTGCCATACATATCCGTGCTTGTGACAAACGCCGTTTGAAGTGGAGCATGTGAACCGGCTTTTGCAGATGAAGAAGTGGAGGTGCCATAATACATCTCTGGATTCTGTGGCACTGCAACTCTCTTTGCCTTCAACGTTTCTTCCTGATCCTTGTTCTCCAGAAGCTGCACGAAATCGTTGATATTTGTAGTTTTCAACGTTCCGTTGTACTTCAAGATTTCCAGGAAGTTATTCCATTGAGGAGGCAATGCATCGGCAAACTTCTTTACCACCTCTGTTGGAGTCGTTGTGACTTCAAAGTTGGTCAGCTCAGTAAGTAGGTGATAGAAACGGCTTGTCATATCTCCCAAGGACTCCTTATCCATACATGTGAAGCCATCGAATTCTTTCTTCAGTAGATCTCGTCGTAGTTGACGTGTGGCTTCATTACCTACTCCTCTTGTCTTCAATGCATCCCACAGCTTCTTCGTAGTCTTGAAACTGACGAACTGATGATAAATATCCTTGCTCAGTGCTTGAGTGAGAATAGCGTATGCTTTCTTTTCTAAGTCATACGTCTTCTTTTGATCATCAGGAAGATCGGCAAATGTAGCTGTCGAAGAAGCAGCAACCTCGATAGATTGATCGAATTCCGTAGTGAACCGCAACCACAACTCTGTATTTTGACCAAGAATGTATGTATGGAAACGATCAACCCATCCCGGATATTCATTAAGATGCATCAACTTTGGAGGCCTGTTCAAACTTCCGGTTTCACTTTCGCTTAGTAGAATACTTTGAATACTCGGAGTTTGATTTGAAACAAACGCCCATTGACCAGCTGGAGTGGCATTTGTTTGTGAGGATGTAGATACCGGAGATTCGGCCCATGATGGAGATTGACTGGTATTCATGTATTTTCCACTGTCTGGAGCCGGATTTCCCCACCAACTCGGATTCATCTTTGACAAGAAAAATAAATTCTATGTCCAAGTCACAAAAGATGATGAGCACCCGAAAGATCACACACAGTCGAAGGATCCTGGTCGAAGGATCTGAAATCACAGAAACTTGTTAACAATAAAATGACCACAATCGAAAGATCAATTATTGTTCGAAGGATCAACAGTACTCGAAAGATTACTGTTGAGTCTCGAACAATGATTTCGAAAGATTCAAGAGCTCGAAGGATTCTCCTTTGAAAGATCCTTATCTTTCGAGCTAAATCCTTATCTTTCGGACACTTGTCTTTCGATTAGATTCCTTTCTCGAAGGATATGATTCAGACTTCGAAGGATGGGTCGAAGGATAACAATCTTTCGAGCCTTCCTTGATCGACAGATGTCGAAGGATAGTCTTTCGATGTCGAAAGATATCTTTCGAGAGGTTCTGACACAAACTGATCTGATGTGAAAGGTTGGTGAAAAGATGACAGGTTGGTAAGTCAACTTTCGGCAAGATGGTATGTGTAGGCTGTCCTTTCACCACCAACTTTGAAAATTTGCCAAAAATGAAAAACCTTATCTTAACCACAGTCACCGGAATTTTTAACCGGAGCTTTCGCCGGAAAACACAAAGTTACTCAAAAACAAGTTTTTAAGTTACCCAACCCCACTTTAAACACTCCCGGTTAGTTTAGACACGTTTTTACTCAAAGAAAATGCAAGAAACTCAGTAAAAACAGGTGCAAAACCAAGTGTTTCAACACACCAAAACTTGTAAAAACCCGGTTTTAAACAAGGTAAAGAGCGAGGCTCTGATACCACTTGTAGGTCCCTTTCCGGTGGATGACGAACCTAAACCTTGTTATACAAACCTACTAGCGAGTGCGGAATCCAAGCTAGCAAGCAAACCGAGTTAGTAGCAAGTAGAGAAACAAACACACAAGTTCACCGATTAACACAACTTGTATTAATGCAATGAGGGTTCGGTTACAAGCTCAATGTTTACAGAAATGTTCTATAAACTCTCAAAGTGTGTGTGTGAGTTCCAGACAGAATGCTCTCAAAGCTCTCTATCTCTCGGATGTGCAAAATGACAGAACTAACTCTCACACATACACTGCATGGGTATATATATATACCCAGCCTATGATGCCAGATCGAAGGATCCGATAGATGGTCCGAAGGATCATCTATCGAGGATAAGTTGTTCGAATCATCAGCATTGACCTCGAAGGATCATCCTTCGAGGTCTAACAGTCGAACTATATCTTTCGTGCACCTCGAAGGATCAACAGAATCCTTCGAGAAGCTATCCTTCGATCAGAACATCTTTCAATATACAAACTGTTGTCCAAGTCAAACCGGAGGATGGTTGACTTGGTCAACTTACAACACAAATCAGGACATCGTTTACATCGTGACCGAATACAGACAAAGTACAGACACAAGTGCACCAACAGTAAGGTACAAAGCTTCGATTATAGGACAAAGTGTAAATTTTCATTACTGATTATGACTGAAAACTTTGAAGATTTTGAACATGCATACACATAACACATTACAATTAGTCACAAGACAAAAGGAACAAAGAAACACATAAGTTTATTTTTCCCAATCACGTTAAATTATTCCATGTTCATTTTACTAGCAAATGAATCCATATCCCTTCCTCTAAGAAAAAGGACATGCTGACGACTCTCCACCCGTAGTGGAATCTACAGTGGTGGCACCGGCACCCTTCATGAGACCAGCGAGCAATTTTCCTCTATCATAGAAGAATTCCACCTTCACGATTTTGAAATTCTCATCCAACTAACAAAATGTTCCAAAATCAAACATCAATCATTGAGATCAAGACACCTAGACGACATTCACTACTATAAAAACAGGCAAAGGCAATCAAATATTGCGACTGACAAAAATGTTCCAACGTCGTAACAGAATTGAAATGGTCACAAAAGCAACCATCAAAGATGTCTCACTCGCAAATTATATTTTAAAAATAAAAATAAATTTCGTTTGAATAAACGTTCGCAACTTTAATTTAAAAAAATAAAACTAAAATAAAAATTGGTCATCAGAACTTATACTTGCATACAAAAAATAATTACAGAAATATTGGTCGTAAAAACTTCACACATGACATGTAAAAAAAATCAAATTTAGATCCGTTTCCTTTTAAAAAACGAAGAATTTGTTTAGTAATAGTCATAATCATGAAAACAAAAAAAAAGTTCAAATAAATTTGGGTAAAAGAAAGGTTGTAAAATTGTATTCTCACCTCCATTGTACATACACCGAACAATTCTACTAATTCACCGGTAGGTGGCTGGCCTTTGAATGGTCCTTCCATGTAACCCCAATGTCTGAATTTATACGCGATCACTGGAGGGCCGGAATAAACCTGGAGAATCTCCACCGCGAAACCTCTTGGAAACGTGGTGGTGAAGAGTTTGTGGGCCGTATCAACGGTTTCCTCACTATGATCATACATTCGTAAATTTTGCGGCAATGAAGTTTGAAGAAACATATTGTACCCTCCACCTATCTTAGCTACACCTTTCGGTGTCAAAGGTTTCTGACCTGAAAATCATAGATATCAACGGTTGATCTTAAAGAGGCACGCTCATTTAAGAACTAATAAAATGTTGAGGCCCATGAGAACATATTGGATTTGTACATCTTGTTTTGAATGTGATATACATGACAATTATGTAAGCGCAAGTGTTTCTCTCTCCCACTTCCTTTACTTATCGTTTTTATACATTGTCTACAAATGTATAAATCCCATTATATGGTTCTCGCAGTTTACAAGAGCATCATATGGCTCTTGCGGTTCTCAATATAATGCATCTTGATCTTATAAATAAAAAAAAGTTGAAGTTTCTTTTGAGTTTACCGTTAACAGAAAATGTTAACTTTGTGACATCAACTGTTTTGAAATCTTGAGGTTTCATTTTGTGGAACAACTCCATTTCCTATGTTTTCACCAGATTTTGAACTTGTTCTTCGAGTGAACCTGTTGGCCATATCTTACCACATCCAAAGTACAAACTATCTGTTGGAAAAATAGGTGAAAATAACATTTTTCACAAATATAGGAAAATGATTTTTTCCTATTTTTGGACTAGAAATAAATATAATAAAATGAGCGGATTTTATGTATTTATTTGTGGGTTTGTGTTCTATGTTGGAAGAGCTTCGCAACGAACTAAACCACGTCCAAAACCGAGCTAAGATGAATGAGATATCGATGCTCAAAGTTGGGTGTTTGGAACATTCAATGTTGAAAATAAAGGGAAAGTAGCACCTTGTCCCACATAGGAGGAGAGATGGAACTTAAATGGGTATTTAAGGTGGAAATCTCCATCCTTATTGTTTCATGGAAGCACACACTAGTGTCCTCGCGAAGGGTGCGGAGCACCCTAACTCGCACTCGCACACGCTCGCGCGCGCGCGCGTTGCGTGGGCGATGAGGCGCAATGTGGCGCTTTGATGGCGCACGCGTGGTGGAGCACAAGGGTTGCAAGGACCAAGTGGTAGGTGATGCGGCGCATGACGTGGCAGTCATGCGCGCGGTTGGGCGCATGGTGCATGGGTCCTGCTGTGTCGTGCGCGGCGCACCAGAGTGAGCCAATACGACGCGACTGTGTGGCGCGCACGTATAGGCTCACAGGTGACGTGGCGCACGCGCGCATGGACGGACTTGAGCCAAGAGGCCGCACCGCGCATGGCCTTGAGCCAAGAGGCCGCACCGCGCATGGCCTTGAGCCAAGAGGCCGCACCGCGCATGAGCGCATGGCAGTGAGCCAAGATGCCGCACCGCGCATGGGCTTGAGCCAAGAGGCCGCACCGCGCATGAGCGCGCATGGACATGGGCCAGTGTGGCGCACGCGCGCATGGCATTGAGCCAAGATGCCGCACCGCGCATGGGCGTGCAAACCTGGGCGCGCACGCAGAAGCTTCCAGCATTGAATGACTGGGCAGTTTCAGTCCAGCTTCGTAACTGACGAGTTAATAGGCTTTGACTGAGAATTAAATGACGTATTAAATTGCATTGAAGACGTTTAATGCAATTTAAACCTCTCATTTAATTCGTTTTGACTGTTTCAACCTAGTAGCTGTATAAATACACCTCCATACCCACATCAGAGATACACCAGCAACAGCAGCTATATGCAAATTATTCTCCACACACTTTTGATCTTCTTCTTCATACAAGTTTCAAGGTAACCTTCGGGTTGTAGGCTTTCTCCGGCAGTACGCTAATATGGATATCTTCTTTGAATACCACTAGCTGACTTTAGTACAAATTTCGTAAATATTTGCTTGTAGGGTAATTATCAAAATTACTCTACAAATGATCCTGTAGAGTAATTTTGATCTTGTAAAGTAATTTTGTAAAATGTTCTTGTAGAGTAATTTTGATCTTGTAAAGTAATTTTAATCAAAAAACTCTACCTCACCAAAAAAAACCTAACCCCCCTCCCCCCCCCCCCCCCACACACACACACCCAAACTAAATGCCAAAAACTAAACCATAAAGCTAAACCCCGTAACTAAATGCTAAAAAAATACAAAATTACTCTACAAGATCAAAATTATTCTACAAGATCATTTGTAAAGTAATTTTGAATTGTATGTTGTTTGATAAACTTGCAGAGTAGTTTTGATTCACTTGTAAAGTAATTTTGATGCAAAGTAATTTGATACACTTGTAGAGTAATTTTGATAATTACCTTACAAATCAAAATTACTCTACAAGAACATTTTACAAAATTACTCTACAAACATCAAAATTACTTACGAGATCATTTGTAGAGTAATTTTGATAACTACAAATAATTACGAAAATGCCATCACGTTTTTTCAGCAAAATTTCCAGTTTATACATTTTGTACGTTAAAGTTATATGTATATGATCTTTTGTCTATATAATTATTAAAGTTTAAGATTAAATACCAAAACTTAATTATATATACTTAAGCGCCAAACCTAAACACATAGTCGGTACCTCTCCTACTACGTAGATCTCGTTGATAACATTTTATGAAATAAAATAGATAATCCAATAAATAATATAAGATAGAATAAACTTAGGGGTTGTTTGGAATCTACCATCCGAGCCATTAATACCTCTGACCAATTTTTTTTTTAACAGTAAATTTGAATCACTGACGGATCAGTGGAGTATTATCGTGTCACGAGCGAAACTATCCAATTATATCTATCTCCACTAGACATAACTCATATACACCTCTGACCAAATAAGAGGCTCCATTCAGTATATTTATAAATATATCCGATTCGGAGGCTCTCTATGACTTACTGATTCGAAGGTTTGCTTTTAGTGAACCAAACACGCTTTACCTTTGAACGATTCAAATGTCGTCTCTTAATGAAATTATTAAGAGGCTATCAAACAACCCCTTAATCAATAATCAATAAATATATCACGGAATATGAATATTCATTTCATAATCACCCACGATAATATTAAAGAACATATTATAAATTTAAAACTCAACATGTCAAAATGTCCCAAGCGTTGGAAGAAACATATGAAAAACAAAAACATTACTTTATTTTTATTAATGTTTACGAGTTACAACTATGAAAACTAAAGATTTTGATTTTTGAACCTCCATACAACAACAGACGATACAAATGAAAAATAAAAACATAACTTTATTTATTCCATCTAGATAGAATCATATTCATCTTACTAGCAAATGAATCAGTGTTTCATCCCTTAAGAAAATGGGCATGCCGAAGATCCCCCACCAGTAGCGGTTGCAACAGTTGTGGCACCTGCACCCTTCATGAGGCCGGCGAGCAGTTCTCCTCTATCGTAAAATAACTCCATCTTCACGACTTTAAAGTTCTCATCCAACTAAAAAAACAATCAGACACACGGATCATTGAGATCAAGACACCCGTTAAAAAGACTGCTAACATGATCAAAGTTTGTGACCGATAGTAATGGTTGCAAACATAGCAACCGAAATGAAATGGTTACAAATGTAGCTACCAAAAATGATTTGTCCCAAAATTACATTTTAAAAAGTAAAAAAAAAACTGTCTCAGCTTATATTTTAAATAATAATAATAATAATAATAATAATAATAATAATACTCGCATAGCATATTTAAAAAACAATTAAAAATCAAAAACAATTTCGGTAAAAAAAGTTAAATTAGCTTTCGGTAAAAAAAAAAAGGAAGTAAGTTGTATTAATTCTCACCTTCATTGCACATACACCAAACATTTCTACCAATTCGTGGGTAGGTGGATGGCCTTTGAACGGTCCATCCATGTAACCCCAGTGTCTAAACTTATACACGATCACTGGAGGACCAGAATAAACATGGAGAATCTCCATTGCGAAACCTTTTTCAAATGTAGTGGTGAAGAGTTCGTGAGCCGTATCGACAGTTTCCTCAGTAGGATCGTATAGTCGTAAATTTTTTGGCAATGAAGTTTGAAGAAACATATTGTACCCTCTACCTATCTCAGCTACACCTTCTGGTGTCAAAGGGTTACGCCCTGAAAATCACAGGTCGTTAGGATATTAATAGTTTATATTAATCACAAACAACAAAGCTTAGTAAGTTTCTCATGAGTTTACCATTAACAATAATTTCTAACTTTGTGACATCAGTTGTTTTACGATCTTTCGGGTTTATTTTATGGAACAACTCCATTTCCCATGTTTTCACCAGATTTTGAACTTGTTCTTCCAATGAACCTGCGGGCCATGGCTTAACATATATATATATTGCCATGTTAGAAAGAAATAACTCTCGTTTAGTCGCGTATCTACTTTTATTCACGTACATTGTTTCCCGTCAACATATAATATGCGACAAAAATATCGCGTATATAGATTCATGAACATATCGTGGTTCTGCCTTCTTCAAAGAGTTTGTTGACCACTTCATAGGTAGGGGGTTTACCATACCTCCATGTGGTGTTCTTCTCACCTTCACCACTCATGAAGCATCTGTATTTGTCAACATCTGAACCTTTGTATTGATCCATTGCTTGTTTCGGTTGTTGATGGAGAAAACTATATGATCTTGGTTAAGTTTATATAGCAAGTGGAAAAGGGTCATTGGATCTTGATGAGATAAACCCTTGACTTTCGAATATTTATTATATTAGGAATCAAACAAAATGGTAATAAAACCGATGCTATTTCCTCGGATCTGATCGAACTCAAGTCTTTCATTAATACATATTTTCAAGTCAATCGAATCTTTCATTATCAAACCTCTTTTTGCAAATAATTTATACTTCTAGTTGTTTTATTTTGCCAAGTTGGTTTTGGTGTTCTTTTAAGGATTTTGGCATGCTATTAAAGTTACATATTAAGAATAAAAAACGATATTCTGCATGCTATTAAAGTTATATATTAAGAATAAGAAATATACTTTGATAAGTAGTAAATGCAAAATAAACAAACGACTATAATCTGTATATTACTACTAAATGCAATATTTTTATTGTGCTATGTGATTAAATTTACTTTTAACCTTATGCAAGATCGTTTTTCATTTAACGTATTGTTTTATTTAGTTAAATACACAATACATGTTTATATTATATATGTAGCCGTAGTAGAACCGTTGTATATAAAGAAGTTTTTACAGATTGTTTTTAGCGATAACTAGAGTTACCATCCGCCACAATGCGGCGAGAATTCGTTAGTTATATATCATACTAGATGAAAGTCAAATGTTTCTTACATGCAGTGGCGCAACTACGAAGGGGTTGGCGGGGGCGCCCGACCCCCCGAACTTTTCGCTCAGTAGTGTTATGTATGTACGTACGTTTCGTATAGAATTTTTTAGGTATATACGTTTACGACCCCCCGGTTTTATAAAACAATCATTTTTTTAGATATATACTTTTAGGTCCGGTGACTTCCGACCCCCCGGTGGAAATTTTCAAGCTTCGTCACTGCTTACATGACCGTGAACCCATGTGTTGTCACACTCCAACCGATGACGGAAACATCGGGGTGAGGCACTGAGCGAAACAGATTGCTCAATAGAATCCATAACACTATTAGTGACAATATATTTAACGTTCATGTCCCATACCATAAACATATAAAGCATAAATAGTTATTACAGACATTGTTCTCAAGACAAATAATTGTTCCGACAACTCAAATTTTATTGAATGACGTTTCTAGACCACCTACTTCTTTCATCAAGGAAAGCATATAGCACAACATCCTAAACATCTGTCACATACGTTAAAATAAAGTCAATACACATAGTGTAAAGGTGAGTACACAAGTTTAATAGCATATAGTATAGCGAAAGTGATTTACGCATAACCAGCATGTAGCACGTAGAAATGTGAAGCAAGTAAGTTATTGACAATGACATATGCACAGACATGACTGCGAGTTGTAGAATGCGCAACACATTATCACCACTGTGACCATGTGAAGTAAAAACCTTAACAACCCTTGTCCCCGACAGGTGCTGCGACTTCTAACTAGCACTTTGACCCCCGTCACTCTCAACTTAACACTTTGTGTGTTTGTTGCTCCCAACTAACTAGACACTAACTTAGTTTTTTTTTTTGCTTACGTGGCCAATTTTTTATGACGTGAGTTTTTTATGAGTGACACAACACACAAAGTTTGATAACCAAAAAAAAAAAAAAAAAACATGATACGCAAAATATAGCCGAAGTCCATGGTTCAATAAATTAACATGGGCGACATAGGGTAGCTAGCCCATACATCCATGTGGAAAACAACGTACTGGCAAATCACATAACCTATTCCCATTGTAACATGTTCATTTACTTTTTCCTAGGATATATCTATATGACTCCTTGTTTGTACATAAAGTACCATGTTGCTCTATGAGCTTATAATTTGAGACGGCGTGAAATCAACTCACTGTCACGATGTGCCATATCACTTTACGACGTAATGATGAGTTTATGGTCATTCTCACAGAAAAGGGACTGGATTAGTAACATAATACATGTACGTACTTTTAAACTTGAAACTTATAAACTCATATATGTTCAAAACTTGTAACATGTAAGCATGTAATTCGTTAACTTATAATCTCGTAAGCATGTAATCTCGTAAACATGCAAACTCATTAACTCGTAAGCTCATAAATAACTCGCAAACATGTAAACTTGTATACGTAAAAATAATATTATCAATAAATCATTTTCCAAATAACCGATGTAAAACAAACCTTTTCGAAACGCTTGTAACTTCCAAAACATATTTTGTAACACAATCTTGATATGGAATTTAAAATTAGGAAACAGATGCCCGTATACTAAACGACATATATCGAAAGAAGGGTTTAGACTATTTGTAGCTTAAGGGATGATTATAAAACAAAGATAACATATTATGTCTAGACTAGATGATCATGCGTCGATGCATCCTGGATTAGGGACATGCTAAGGGTCTGTTTGGTATGGGGTAATGGAATGGACGAAGGAATGGAATGGACGAGGTAATGGAATGGACGAGTGAATGCAATGGATCATTACCATTCCATGTCTTGTTTGGTTACCATGTGAATGGAATGAATTATTATTGTGTATTGTTCGGTAGGCAAAAAAAAAAAAAAAAAAACGGAGTAATAAAATTAGCGGTGAGTGGTGGTGGTGGTCGATGGTAGTGATTATGGGTGGTTATAGGTGGCGGTGGTGGGTGTCGGCGGCGGCGATGGGTGGTGGTGGTGGCGGCGATTGGCGGTGCGACGGTGACGACGAGTGGTGGTGGGGACAAGGTGGTCGTTGGTGGTGGGTGGCAGCAAAGGTGGCGGTTGGTGGCGCCGGCTGCGATTGGTGGTGGCGGTGGTGGTGGAATCGTCGATGGTGGTGGGCGGCGGCGGCGAGTGGCGTAGGCGGTTGGTCGCAGCTGTGGGTGATAACGGTGGCGAGTGGGTGGCGGCGGCGGCGGCGGTGGCTGTCGGGGTGAGGTGGTGGCGGGTGGCGGAGATGGCGTCGGTGGTGGGTGGTGGTGGTGGGTTGTGGCGAAGGTCGTGGGTTATGGTGTTGTTGATGAATGGTGCAAGAGGGGATGGAATGGAAAAAAAACATATGGGGTGAAAGGAATGATTTTGAGGGAATGGAATGCCTTTTGGAATGGGTGATTCCATTCCATTAACCAACCAAACACTCTTTTCTTCATTCCCTCGTAATCACTCATTCCATTCCACCTCTCATTCTAACTGTTGGGATTTAGTTTTGTTCATTTGTTAATTTCCGACGACGACCACTTTAAAAACTTGATTAACTCTTTATCAAAGTTATAATTGCGTCTATAAAAGTTAATTATAAAACTTCAATTACATAAGTACCCCTACCCATTTAACCGGTCTAGTGGTATTTTCTTTAAAAATAGTTTATATTGTACATTGAATGAATTTTGGGATAACTATCAAAAAAAAGATACTTCATTTTGCCTTTTAACTCTGAATTCAAATGTTCAGATCATCGGTATATGACAAGTTATCATTGGAATTTATTGATTGTTCAAAACAAACTTAATTTGTTTCCTAGGCAATCAGCTGAGTTGTGGAGTTTTATTTAGGGCATGTGTAGTCATAAAGCCCTTTTGGGGGCGTTATGCGACATGTGGCATGACACGTCAACAAGGGACTTTATGGGGCGTTATGCAATTTGAGGCCGTAGTCATAAAGCCCCTTTGTCATCATTACTAAATTAATTTAATTTTCATTTTTTAATTAATTTATAAGTTTTATAAAATTAAAAAACATTCCATTAAATAAAAAACAATACATTAAAATTAAAAAAAAGTTAAACAAAAAAAAATTACACCTAAAAAATAAATTTATTCTTCGGTTTCATTTTCGTTCTCTCCTTCTTCCTCTTCGTTTTCTCCAGCATCCAAACCTACGTCTTCAAAGTTCCCGTCTTCGAATTCCTCAACCTCTTCTTCCTCGGAATCTTCGTCGTGATCACTGTTGAATCGAATTGGGCGAATCGCCCAAGCATGCTCAACCAAATCCGCCTTCAACGTGTTATGTATTTCTCTAGATCGCAATAGTTGAGCATTTGCGAGTCTCTCTTCCATTGTCGCTTGGGTTCCTTTGACTAAATCTTCGGGAATATAGTTTTGGCATATCGCTCTTCCATCATCCTCAATGATCATATTATGCAAAATGATGCAAGCATACATGGTCATTCGTATTCTATCCTTATGCCACATGCGACAAGGATTTCTGAGAAAATGTCATCGTTGCTGTAGAACCCCAAAACACCTCTCGATATCCTTTCTCGAAGACTCTTGTAATTTTTTAAAATACTTTCTTTTTTCATCGAACGTTTCAGAAAACGTTTTAACAATAATCGAATACTCCGGGTAGATACCATCGGCCAAGTAGTAGCCATGCTCGTAATCGTTCCCGTTTGCATGAAAACCGGCCTTTGGTATAGTTCCAGAAATGTAGCCCTCTATTAATGGTGAAGCCTCTAACGTATTAATATCGTTAAAACACCCGGCTACACCAAAGAAGGCCGACCAAACCCAAAGGTCGTATGACGCAACAGCTTGTAATACCAAAGTTGGCCCTTTTTTATCACCCCGTGTATGTTGACCTCGCCATGCGGTTGGACAATTATACCAACGCCATTGACGACAATCCAAGCTACCAATCATGCCGGGTATTCCATGCTTTTCTAGATGCACCTCATATATTTTTTGAAGGTCGTTCCAAGTGGGGTGTCTCAAATAACGTTTTCCATATAACTGGCATATACCTAAAATATAATTTAATATACAAAAATTTTACTAGTAAGCTACTAAAAAATAAATATATAAAAGTAAATAAATAAAAGACAATAAAAATTACCATAGCAAAAATGTTCCAAGCAATCTCGGGTTGTTTTCTCCGCCATCTTCAAATACTCGTCGTTGATGTCGTACGTGTTTCCGTATGATAATACGATGTGACCTTTTGAATTGAGGTGAAGCCTAGATATCCTCGCGCGTCCATTCTTTGCTTAAAGAAATCATACCTATTTTCCAAATCATTATTAATACGCAAAAATAACCTTTGGCTCATCCGAAAACGACGTCTAAAAACATTCGGTCCGTGAACCGGTGTCGCATCAAAATAGTCTTTCATTAAACGCTCGTTCGCGGCTTCACGATCTCGCAAGATATAGGTGCGTCGCAAGATGGGTCGTGGAGGGGGAGTAGGCCGAATGTGCTCAAATGTTTGTATCACAAAAGTACATGCACTCGTAACCGCTTCTTCCTCGGCCGCGTCTTCGTCGGGCGAAAAAAAATTTCGGTAAATTTCGGTGAAAGAGTCTTCCGACGGGGAACCCATTTTTTTGAATAAGGTGAGACTAGCTTCAACACTTTTTTTAAAAATATATAGAGAATGAGAGTTGGAATGTATTGATTTGTAAAAAAAAATGGAAGAGTAGGAATGTATTTATAGTGGGAAAATAAAAAAAATTGATTTTTTTTTAATATATGACCGTTTGACAACGGTCAAAAAATCAAACAATCCATCGAATAACGCCGCGAAATTAATCACGCTGTGAATTCTTTTTGGGGCATAGCGCCCTTCGTGTTGGTGTGGCCGGCGCCATACTGGCGCTATGAGGGCACATCACGCCCCAGTACGTATGCTCTTAAAGGGGAAACGTGGACAAAGTTGTCGGCTTTTCCTAACAAGATGCCTTTTTCATCGGTGGCGAAGCTTGAGATTTTCGATCGGGGGTCGAAAATGTATATACCAAACAATTTCTATAAAACCGGGGGGTCAAAAACGTATATACCCATTACCCAAAAATTTCTATACGAAAACTACATGCTCTCAACCACCGAACGAAAAGTTCGGGGGGTCGGCCACCCCCTCCCGCCCCCGCTATGCTACGCCATTGTTTTTCATTGCATGCAACTTCCATCATGACACACGTGATGGCAAATTTGTGACGACTGCTTTTGAAATTGATATGAAGACGAAGGAGTTCCATGATGTGAAAGGCGAAGGAGTTCCATCATTTTTATCCTAGTGATTTTTTCCGTTGATCCAAGGAAGGAGTTTACACCGAGACCATTATGACGCCAAGTATTTAGTTTTAAGAAGTATTTCTGTTTTGTTTTATTATCTATTTCTTTGTGAAATGCACTCTTTTACTTCTAATACAGTTGTTATGTTTCTAGCATTAAACCAACCTTCATCTGATGATGTTATTGAAAGTGGTTCTTCAAAAGAATTTGCTAATGGAGGATGGTGATTCGTTTCATGTGTTTTAGATTTTCAACTCAAACCTTTTATAATTTGTAATTTCTGTTTGTCATTGATATGGTTATAAGGTTTATAATTGTTTCAAAATTTGTTACTTATTCTTTTAAAAATTAAGAAAAACCATACTAAGTTTTAAATATTCTATTCGTGTAATACACGAGTTTCTAACCTAGTATTTGTATATGCAAAAGTTCATTCTGAAATTTAGAAATTAATTATTAACAAACATTTTCCTTGTTCATAAAAAATTAATTAGTCAAAAGCAACAATAAAATTCATTTATATGGTAAAATAGTTAAATTACTAACGTTATAAAATAATCCATACAAATAAAACTTGTACATATCCAAGTCCTGTTGATTAATATCGTTTATTAAAGTAAAATAAAATAAAATATACTTATATTTTTTTTAAGATTTACTAAACATATTAAAGGGTAAACACATGCATTGGGTTTGTTAGCATTTATTTATTAAAGTAATATACTTATATTTAAAAAATGCACTAGGTTTGTTAGCATTTATTAAAGTAATATACTTATATTATTTTTAAAATATGCACTAGGTTTGTAACAACTGAACGTACATAAAAAATATTAATAAATATCGATTTTTAAATATTTACTAACGATACAAAAATATATATATATATATATATATATTAAAGGACTATGCATTGGGTTTGTTAGCATGTGCATAACAACCGGACATAAAAAAATATTTGAGTCATCTTCTTCTATAAGTTTAAGAAGTCGCCGGAGTTTTTCCCATTTTTTAGAGAAAAATGCCCGGATAGTCCCTGTGGTTTCGCCTTTTTTCACCTATAGTCCCCAACTTTCTAAAATTACCTGAATAGTCCCCAAGTTTTCATTTTTTGTTCCCGAATAGTCCCTGGGTCTAACTTCAGTTTGTTTTCTCTGTTAAGAGGGTGTGAAATGACAAAAATACCCTTTCCTTAAAAGACCAAACCATAGGGACTATCCGGGCATCTTCTTCATTTTTATTTATAAAACCCCACCACCACACTTCATCTTCAACCTCCACCCACCATCACCCTCCTCCACCCTCCACCGTCACCGCCACAGTCAACATCACCGCCCCACCCCACCCCTCCAAATCAAATTTATTGAAACCCCCTGCCTGTTAAATCAAAATCAAAATTAGAAACAATAAACCCAGCTCATCTTTCACAAAAGTAAGTGCAAGAACATAAGTGTTGTCAAGTATCAAACAGTTGGTGGAAAAATATAAAAATGAAGAAATCAGCATAATCACCACTTGACACAGCCTTGTTTTCCCTTCAAATCGCAGCCCTACATTCGTCACACTTCCAAATTATTATTCGATCTCTGATTCAATCTCTGATTTCACCATCTTTCCTTTCAACTAAGGGTTCCAGTTCTCACTCCATCGTCTCTGGTTTCACCATCATCTCACCCAGAAGCAACATATTTCACCGGTTCATCACCAGTTTCAGGCTACAATTTAGGTATTGTTCTTGTGGGGATTGTTTAGTTCTTGTGTAGTTCATGTTTAGTTCAGTTACATGGTGTGAAAATTCTCAGTTTGGGGCTGAATTGACCAACAAAATGTATTCTTTTTTTATTGATTCAGTAATGCACTCCAACGGTATCACAAACATCCCAATTTCAGCAATCGTGTTCGCTTCACCACACGTGGGTAACCAAGCATTCAACGATCGTCTCAATCAATTCTCCAACGTCAAGATCCTAAACATAAGGAACAACATCGACCTCATTCCGCTTTACCCAAGCAGGTTGTTGGGATATGTGGACTCGGGGGTTCAATTTGAAATCGATACCAGAAAGTCCAGAAGCCTATAGGAATCAGTTAACCCAAGTGATAGGGTTTCAATAATTTTGATTTGGGGAAGAAGAAGACCAGGGGAGGGGTGGGGTGGGGTGGGGCGGTGATGGTGACTGTGGCGGTGATGGTGGAGGGTGGAGGAGGGTGATGGTGGGTGGAGGTTGAAGATGAAGTGTGGTGGTGGGGTTTTATAAATAAAAATGAAGAAGATGACCGGATAGTCCCTATGGTTTGGCCTTTTAAGGAAAGGGTATTTTTGTCATTTCACACCCTCTTAATAGAGAAAACAAACTGAAGTTAGACCCAGAGACTATCCAGGAACAAAAAATGAAAACTTGGGGACTATTCAGGTAATTTTAGAAAGTTGGGGACTATAGGTGAAAAAATACGAAACCACAGGGACTATCCGGGCATTTTTCTCCATTTTTGATTTAAGATTCTTTAGTTAAATTAATATTCACATTTAAATGCGTAGTAAGCATGAGTAACTCCATGGTTTCCAATTGTAACAAAGGTAGAGTAATTCATTGGTGGTATAGGCATTATGCTGTCACACCCCGAAATATCAGAGCTTGGCGTGACTGGACCGGTATCTTCATTGCATAGCGGAAGCAAAAGGTTAAGACTTCTAAATAGTGAACGCCTGCTAGGTACTCGAATTTCCATGGGTTCTCCTATTCCAACCGTTCCGTAGTTTTGAAAATGCAACCTGAGAAAGAACATGCGAAAAAGTCAACATAAAGTTGAGCGAGTTCATAGTTTGTTTTGAAAAGATTTAAAAGAAATCTTTTTGATAACCGGTTTAAAGTTGTTGAGAAAATATAGTAAAATTATTTTCTTGGCATGATTTATGAAAAACTGTGAGTCTAGCCCACAATAGTCTTGGTGCATTGCACGAGAGAGAATGGGCCGAGCCCAAACGAACCTTTGCAAGCAGGATCAGCACGTCCTCTTACTTAGGTATAATTTGAAAAACGTTACCAAAGTTTGTAAATCCATGTAATACGAGTTGCGTCAAATGAATCTTAAAAACATTTGAAAGTTCAGTTTATAAGTAGGTATGTAATGCGTCTATGAACATGTTGATCATTAATGTGTAGCTAAGACATTAATATGTGTGCCGACATAGGAAGCACTCAACCCGGTAGACGATTTAAGTGTCGATTCACTTCGACAGGGACACAAAAGCACTCTAAGTGGCCGCACAAGGACCGTGAGTGGGGCTCGCCCGTACCCGATAGATCTACCCCGTGTTCCGTGGTCCTTAAAAGGATTAATGGTGCCTAAGTTAGCGCCTATTCGCACGTGATCCAAGAATTCATTCCATAGCTTAATCATACCCTAGTTAATATGTATTTCAAAAGAAAAAGGGGGACAAAAACCCATTGGGTTGTCTCGTTGTTCGTACGCAGAACAACCCAGTCCCGTTGTAGTAACTAAGACATTCCTGTCACTAGTCATGAAAATCATGCACGTTTGCGAAAATACGCGTTTGTTTTGTAAAACTGGTATGTTTAGAATAAACCTTTCGTAAACCTTTCGAGTTAGTTGAATTTCATTCGCAACATGATTTGTAAATATGTGTTTTCATTCATTGAAACAGTGTTTGATTTTGCAAAAACTTGCATGTCTTTCCACCCCCAAAAACATTTATAAAAACGTAAAACCGTAAAAAGTGGGGGTTATGAACTCACCTTGACATTCCTGTGCAAAGCTAGCTTAACTTGACTCCGTGATGTCATTCCAACAATGTGAACTCGCTAGGGTGCAACTAAAGCATTCCTAACATGGAATAACTTATCAGTTTCTAGTTTAACGACGTAGTTAAACTACGTGTCCGAGCTCTACCGAATCGTTAACTAAACGATTCTATGAAGGTGTTATTATGACTTAGAATAACCAATCTATGGTTATTTGATCCCGTTTATAGTCGGGATAAAACTAAGTCGCGAAAACGACTTAGTTTTCGTAGGATTTAGGATATATGTAAGATTTTAGGGTAAATGGCTTTCTTGCCTTCTGTATTCTCATTCCTCAAATATATATAGGTATGTACAAAACCCTAGAATTAATTACAATGACATAATTATGGAAATACAATATTGACTCCTATTACACCCCCGCAGTCGAAGCGGGAGGTTGCCGAATGTTGAGACTGGAACGAAAATCATCAAAAAGTATCCGGGGCAGCCCCTTGGTGAATATGTCAGCAATCTGGTGACGAGAGGGCACATGAAGGATTCGCACTTGACCTCGCTGAACTTGTTCCCGCACAAAGTGAATATCGAGCTCAATGTGTTTCGTACGTTGATGTTGCACCGGATTACCTGACAAGTAAATAGTACTCACGTTGTCACAGTATACTAACGTGGCACGAGTGAGAGGATGTCGAAGCTCAAGAAGCAAATTGCGTAACCAGCAAATTTCAGCAACGACGTTAGCTACCCCACGGTATTCGGCTTCGGCACTGGAGCGAGATATGGTAGGCTGGCGTTTAGATGACCAGGAGAGTAAGTTATCACCGTAATAGACACAATAACCACTCGTGGACCGTCGAGTGTCGGGGCAACCGGCCCAATCCGCATCAGTGTATGCCACAAGAGAAGGAGTCGCGGATGAGCATAGGGTAAGACCGTAGGAAGTAGTGCCCTTGATGTACCGAATGATGCGCTTTAAAGCGTTCCAATGACCTGTTTTCGGGGCATGCATATGCATGCAAACCTGTTGTACCGCGTAACTGATGTCGGCCCGTGTAAACGTAAGATACTGAAGCGCTCCAGCGAGACTACGATACAAAGTAGGATCATGAAAGTCCTCGCCGGAGTGAGCACTCAGTTTGGAGTGCGTGTCAACCGGGGTAGTGACGGGGTTGCAAGACTGCATCCCGGCCCGAGCGATAATATCCAAAGCATATGACTGTTGGGAAAGAAACATAGTGTTGTGTTGTCGAGTGACCGCGACTCCAAGAAAGAAACTGAGTGGCCCAAGGTCTTTCATAGCGAATTCATTGGCTAGGCGGGCCATCAACTGATGTCGAAGCTGGTCGGTTGATGTAACAAGTAGAATGTCATCAACATAAAGAAGTAGGTAGGCTACGGTTGCATCCTCGTGCAAGGTGAACAGCGAAGCATCACACTTACTTTGGCGAAACCCCAATGTCAAAACGTAATCAGTAAACCTTTGGTACCATGCCCGCGGCGCCTGTTTCAACCCGTATAATGACTTTTTCAACCGACATACGTGATTAGGAAAACCCGTGTGGCGAAATCCCATAGGCTGATACATGTACGCAACTTCATTTAATTTTCCATGCAAAAAAGCATTTGAAACGTCTAACTGATGAACGGGCCAAGACTTTGACAATGCAATCGACAATACCGTACGTATAGTAGTTGGTTTAACAACGGGACTAAATGTTTCTCCGCAATCAATACCCACCTGTTGTAACCGACCGTCGCACACCAGACGTGCCTTGTATCGTTCTAACGTACCATCCGACTTAAACTTGTGTTTAAATAGCCACATGCTTCGAATAATATTCATGTTTGGTGTACGTGGTACGAGATCCCAAGTATCATTTTTAATAAGAGCATCGAATTCGTTGGACATGGCCTGAAGCCATACCGGTGTGGACAAAGCATCGGTTGGGTTTTTAGGGAGGGGGACAACGGGTGTGGTGGTGGTTGTGTGTAGGTTGAGTTGCCGTTTAGGTTTGGTGATCCCGTCCATGGCGCGGGTGCGCATGGTACGAGTGGGTTGGGTGGCAGTGGGCTGGTTCGGTATAATGGTAGGTGAAGGTGTATGGGTCGCGGCTGGGCTGGGCGATGGGGTAGGCTGAGTAGCGGGTGGGGTTGGTTGGGCCGAGGGAGTTGGTTGGGCCGAGGGAGGGGTAGGAAGGGGCTGGGCCAGGACGGGTGCAGAAGGGGTGTGGGCTGGGGAGGTGTGGGTCGGTGGAGGGGTTAGGGCCGATGGGGGGATTTGGGCCGATGGGGGAGTGTTGGGGTTGTGGGCCGGTGCGGCATGGGGAGAGGGGAATTGGACAGCGGGCCAAAGCAGAGGGGAGAGCCCAGTTTGGAGAAAATCATAGGAGGGTTGAGGAGAGATACGGTTGGCAAACGGAAAGGTAGTTTCGTCAAAGACGACATGGCGGGATATAATTATTTGTTTGGTTTCGAGGTTGAAGCATTTATAGCCTCGGTGAGTGAGCGGGTATCCAAGGAAGACGCACGGAAAAGAACGGTGTTCGAGTTTGTGGATAGTGGTAGAGGGGATAAGGGGATAGCAAAGGCAACCAAAGACACGGAGGTGATCGTATGTTGGGATGCGGTGATAGAGGTTTTCGGTGGGAGTGGTGTTATGTTTGTGTTTAATGGGGAGTATGTTAAGAAGATATGTAGCGGTGTCTAGAGCATGATCCCAAAAATACGAAGGTAGGGATGCATGGGCCAAGAGGGTACGAAGCATATTGTTAATGGTGCGGATTTGACGTTCCGCTTTACCATTTTGGGAGGACGTGTGAGGACACGAGAGGCGATATTGCATGCCATGGTCGTTAAAAAATTGTGAGAAGGACGAGTTGACGTATTCACGACCGTTATCGCATTGGAGAGTTTTTATTTTCTTTGCAAATTGGGTTTCAATATATTTGTAAAAGTTACAAAAGACAGTGTAAACTTGGGATTTCTTGGATATGGGGTAAGTCCATAAAAAATTCGTGTGATCATCGAGAAACAGAATGTAGTATCGATGACCACCCGAGCTTAGAATGGGCGATGTCCAAAGGTCGCTATGTATAATGTCAAATGGGTGAAATATATGTGTGTGGGACGAAACAAATGGTAAACGAACACTTTTTCCAAAAACACAAGATTGACAAATGTTATTATTCAAAGTACTGAAATCAATAGAACATGAACGTTTTAAATTTTGCATAGTAGGTTGTCCCGGATGACCGAGACGATGATGCCATAGTTGAGAGGAAATAGCTGCGAATGTGGAGGGGTTGGTGGTGCTTCCCGGACCAAGCAATAGCGGGTATAGATCACCGCTGCTGTTGCATCGTAGGATAGGGATCCGGGTCTTGTAGTCCTTCACAAGAAAACCAAACGGGTCAAATTCAACTGAAACAGAATTATCAGTAGTAAAGCGTCGAACAGAAATAAGGTTTTTAAGCAATTTTGGTGCATATAAGGTGTTCTTGAGGACAAAGGGTGGGAAGGGTGGTGGGAGGATTTTAGTGCCATGTCCAACAACCGGAATGGTCGAGCCATTACCAACTATAATATCTTGTGGGATGTTGTTATTAAAAAAAGATTGAAAATTACCTTGGGTGTTAGTCATGTTGGTCGTGGCGCCAGTGTCCATCACGGGGACCGGATCATGTTGATTCAAGGACATGGAATACATCGCCTGTTCGATGTCCGTGGGTGTGTACGCGGCATGATTAGCTTGATTGGGCCGCGGACCGAGGATGCCAGGAGCAGATCCCAAGTTGCCGGCAGGAGGGTTCATGGTCGGGTAGGGGCAAGGTGGCATAGCCCACTGTTGTTGTGAAGTGGCAGCCCAAGGCTGCTGGGCTTGCGCGGCCCATTGCTGAGCGGCCCATGGGGGAGGGGTAGACCAAGACTGAGGAGCCCAAGGTGAGGGAGTATGCCACTGTTGCTGTTGCCAAGCATGGTTGCTATGATTTCCACGGCCGCGACCCCAAGTGTTCCTGCCGCGACCCCGGCCACGCGAACCACGACCACGACCGCGGCCACCATAATTATTTTCCGTGCGGTAGTCGGCCGGACCATTATTATTATTGCCGGTGGACCGAGTGGAGTTGGCGGTTAGCGCGGTACCGGCTGCCTTAGACGCTTGTAGTGCCTGTTCAGCCTTGCGAGATTCCACCAGAATGAGTTTGGATCGGGCATCATAGAAGCTAGGAAGAGGATCTTGATTTTGCAAAATCGTAGCAATCCCCTCATATTGTTCGTTTAACCCACTAATCAGTTGGAGAACAAGACTTTGGTTGTCAACTGGCGAACCAACGCTCGCAAGCTGATCGGAGAGAACTTTCAACTGTTGGCAGTATGCGGAGACGTTCGGGAAACCGCTAAGACGGGTGTTAGAGAACTTGTGACGAAGATGAATAGCCCGGGAACTTTTGTTGTCGTGAAAAATATTCTCGAGAGCCACCCATGCTTCGTGGGCAGTAGCATTGGGTTTCAAGATAGTATGCAAAAGATCGCTCGATATCGTTGCGTAGATCCACTGCAGAACGATAGCGTCGAGCCGATCCCACGAATCATCGGCAGGTGGAGTGATCTTGTCTTTATCTTTTTCGGTTGTTTTTGATGAAGACGACTCTGCTTCTGGCTTTGGAGACAGATGTTGGATGACCTGGAACGCACGACAGTGGAGGCGAAAAAGTTCGCTCCATGACGCGTATAAACCGCTGTCCATCTCTAGGGTTACGGGAACAAGACTCTTAATGTTGTTAACAGTTGAAGCAGGGTGGAGCTTGGCGTCCATGATGGAAGCCGAGAGGAGAAGAGACGAGGGAGCAGAAGGGAAAGAAGGAGAACGAACGAAGAAGAGGAGACGGCAATTAAGAAGCCTGGTCTCGTGATACCATGTAAGATTTTAGGGTAAATGGCTTTCTTGCCTTCTGTATTCTCATTCCTCAAATATATATAGGTATGTACAAAACCCTAGAATTAATTACAATGACATAATTATGGAAATACAATATTGACTCCTATTAATATATATATATTTAGATAAAAATATAAATATACTTACGTAGTCGTGTTTGTTGTCGCGAATAGAAATACGTAAATGGATCAATGTACGTCTCGTCACAGCTTTCGTGAGGAGTTGGTATGTATATATACTTGCTATCAAACTAACTCGGTTAGTACAGTGTTATGATCGTGCGGTACGTGTCGCGTTCGGTTAGACGTTCGAAATGAATATAAACATTATATTTATTTTATAAAGGTATCCGAAGTTATTCGAATTGTCGGTGTTTTGAAATAAAAGTATCCGAATCGTCGACTTTTGAAATAACTATTCAGATTTTTGATGTTTAAAATAAATATAAACTATTATATTTATTTTATATGATCGTCGGATTCCCGAAACGTTTGAGATATAAAATCCGAATTTCCGACATTGGTAATAAATATAAACAATATATTTATTTTGTGTAGTTTTCGAATTCCCGATGTGTTTCCGTTGGTTTTTGAAATAATAAGTATAAAATACAAATTTATACTTTAATAAAAATCGGGCAGAGTTTCCTCTGTTTTTAGATTAACCCGACAACTAATGTGTCAATATATTTTCAAAATTCAATCAGTTCAACAATATATCAACGCATTATAGGTATATTTTTTTTTGTAAAGTTGCCAAATTCTAAACAATAAATAAACTAGGATTCGATGGTTCGAGCTCGGTTCGCGTAGAAATATAAACTATCTAAACGATTTTACGAAAATCCGCGCCAATAAACTTTACCAGGTCTGGAGTTGACTGAGCTTTGACTGACTTTGACCGATTGACCGAATTTGATCGATTAACTAGCGTTGAACCGAACACCAAACCGCACTGTTGACTAAACCCGAATCACAGCTGAGCCGAGACCCGCACCAAATCTGATCGGTTCTGAACCGAGTCGAACCGTGTTTGATCAGAACCAAAACCGAGATTGAACCGTGTCGACTAGAGAGAAACCCGAACCTAAACAGTCCTGAACTGACCCGAACCAAAACAAAACCAGCTGAATAAGATCACCACCTCTGCTGTCGACACTGGCCCGAAGTCACCAGCGGTGGGGTCGCACCACCACCGTCATCTTCACATCGTCAACATCATGCTCATCATTACCGAAAAACAAGAGGGAAAATGTTAAAGGAAGATAACAGATCTACTGATCTGAAACAGAAATGAGCGGAGATATGTTTACCGGACTGAAGACCCGTCGGAACAAGTACCACCGTCGCCGGCGTCGTCGCTGTTTCCTGTGCACCACTGCCTCCGCCGTCATACCATCGTCGTATCCCTCTCTCCTCGGTCTCTCTCTCTTGCTGCGTTCTCTCATTCTCTCGCTTCTCTGTTGCCGCGCCGCTGTGTGCCACCACCAGACGGTGGTGGTCGGTGCCTTTCTTCTCCCTATCGACACTCTCTCTCTCTCCCGCGATTCCCTCTCTTCGTCGCCTCCGACATGTGCCACCACCACCATGGTGGCTGGCCAGTTGATTTCTCCATCGGAACTAAGAGGGTGGAGGGGGGTTAATTTCTGGTGAAAGCAGGAGGTTGGGGAGGGGGGGGGGTGCTTGTCGGAACCACGCCGGTTAACGGCTGGAATCTACTCCGGTCGTCAGATTTTTTTTGTTGTGAGAGAGAGTAGAGAAATGTGGGGTGTGGCTGCATGTTGTCTAGGTGTTTAGGGTTACCAGTAAACAAAAATGAGGGAAGAGGAAACTTAGACCATGCGTAACGGGGCGTGTTTTTTAAAAATTTTTGCTTTATAACGCCCTATAACGCCCCGCCTACCATTACGGTAGGCGTTATAGGGCGTGATTTTTGAAAAAAATTCGTCCCGGCGTTTAAATTAAAACGCTCCTCAAACTTTGACCAACCAATCAACGGCTAGTCCTCCAACGGCTAGTTGATTTAATTTTTTTTTTAAATATTAAGTATATATATATATATATATATATAAACAATCAAAACTCATCCATTTTCAACAAAAACAATCTCAAAACCTCTCTAAAAAATCCCACATTTTTTAAAAAAACTTGATGGATTCTCCTAGTTCTTCATCCACGATAAATTTTTACTACAACGAGTATTTTGCGGATGGCGATGGTTCGACCGATGAGGAGCTTGAGCAAGAGGCGGTTACGAGTGCATGTCAACTAACGGTGCGATATGTCAACCATTCTCGTCGGCCCGAAGCCCCAAAAAATAAAAGAGGCTATGTTGAACGAGACCGACGCGCGGCACACGAGCGTTTGATGAAAGACTATTTTGACGAGGCGCCGACATTTTCAAACGAAGTTTTTAGGCGTCGTTTCCGGATGAGTAAACGGTTGTTTCTACGCATAGTCAACGACTTGGAAGCCAACTACGATTATTTTAAACAAAAACCGGATGCGAGAGGGGCACTTGGATTCACCGGTATCCAAAAGTGTACGTCGGCATTACGAATCCTTGCTTATGGTAACACTACCGACATCAACGACGAGTATCTAAAAATGGCGGAGAAAACAACACGAGATAGCTTGGAACATTTTTGTCGCGGTACAATTCTTATACTTTAGTTTTATTTTTTTTAAACGACGCGTATGCTTAGAATTTTTTTTTTTTTTTGAATCTTATGTTTGTCTATATTTTTTTTATAAAGGTATAATTGATGTGTACGGTGCGCGTTATCTTAGAACGCCTACATGGGAGGACCTTCAAAAGATCTACGAAGTACATAATGCCGAGCATGGTTTGCCTGGTATGATCGGGAGCATAGATTGCATGCATTGGCGTTGGGATAACTGCCCGACTGCATGGCGAGGCCAACACACACGTGGTGACCAAAGAGGACCCACTATTATTCTTCAGGCGGTTGCTTCACAGGACCTTTGGGTTTGGTCGGCTTACTTTGGCGTGGTCGGGTCATGCAATGATATCAATGTTTTTGAACAATCGCTGTTGTTAGAGGAGTGGATTTCTGGCAAAGCTCCAAAAGCGTCGTTTTACGCAAATGGAAACTACTACCCCCATGGATATTATTTGAGCGACGGAATTTATCCTAGGTATTCGATTTTAGTGAAGACGTTTAGTGATCCTATTGATGACAAAAGAGCATACTTTAAAAAGGTTCAAGAGTCTTTACGAAAAGACATTGAGAGATGCTTTGGGATTCTTAAACAACGCTGGCAATACTTGAGAAATCCTTGTCGTGCATGGAGCAAGCAAAAAATGAGAGATGCTATGTACGCTTGTATAATCATGCACAACATGATTTTGGAAGACGAAGGAAAGGCGATATGCCAGAATTATGTGCCAGAAGCCGTTCACCAGGAGCATCCGCAGGCGTCAATGGAAGAAAGAGTGAGTAACGCGCGAGAGTTGCGTTACGAACCGTACCATTCTCAGTTAATGGTTGATTTGGTACACCACGCATGGTCGGTTCGGTACGTACCACCTGAGGGAGAGGAAGAAACGGAGGACGAGGAAGACGAAGTTGGCGAGGGTGAAGAAAGCGAAGACGAAAACTAGTTTTTTTTTCTAGTATTGTATTTTTTTTTTCTGTTTTTTTTTATTTTCGGTTTTTTTTTCAGTTTTTTTTTATTTTTTTTTTCATGTAATGTAATTTTATTTTTAAATTAATGAAGTTTTTTTATGTTTTAAATTAAAAAAAATAATTGGGAAATGATTGTAAAATGATTGAATGGGGCATTATGGGGCATTATACCACTACACCACTTTTTCTATAATGCCCCCTTGCTGATTAGGACGCCACATGGCGCAAAACGCCCCATGGTGGGGGCATTATAGTGTATAACCGGTACACATGGTCTTATGTTTTCGATGGTCAATGGAAACAATAGGTTTTAGGTTTTTTTTTTTTTATTAGCTGACCATGCCTCATAAATGTTTAGGCAACTCAACAAGAAAAGCAAGCATGACTTTGGGGAGATCTTGATAGGATTTTCCAATTAGGTAAAGATGTATTGTGTGTAGGTATGTATAGTCAGACGGATGAGCGTGGGATGGGAAAGACATAATTATTTTCCTTTTTCTCCATTACTTAATATGAAATGTTGTACAACTATTTTAGATTATTATTATTATTATTATTGTTTTTTTTTTGTGTATTATTTTAAAAGAAGTCTTGTCTATCTCTATGAGATATCATACATGAAATCGTTATGTATGCAATATTATAATAATACATCTAGACATCTACATTAGTACATTACATTTGTATTAGTCGAAATAAAATTTCTTAGTGTGTGGCCCTTTAGCATCATTATAGATCCAACAAGACTAAAATATGAAACTTTTAAAAGAACAGGGTTGGGCTGGTTAGGTGTAGAACGTATATACCTCCCCGCTTCATGCGGTGCGTCTTGGGTTTATTAATTTTCCCACTAAATCACTTTTTAACCGTCGAGATAAATAACCAACGTTATTTATAAACATTTACGCAATATATACATACATATTAAATTTCAAGTATCGCAACTGAAATTGTTAGTTAAATATTACGTTCGTTCGTCGTAAGTTATTATTATTTACAAATGATAATAATAAAATAATTCGTAGCATGTATTTATTCTAAAATTAACAAGGGTCGAAATTACGGGTTGTCAGTATTTCGCACGGTGTCAGTTTGTTACCGTTTATCAATCAGCAATTTTCCCGCAATTCAACATTCGCGTACTGTAGAGTCAAATAGGCGTTCCTAGCCTTTCCAAGAGCCTAATTAAGTCAATTCGTGCCTTAAACACTATTTATTATTGCCTTAAACGTGTGTTAATCCCGTAATTAAGAGGCGTTAATTGCCGGTTGTCACATATGCCTAGTAGGGATGAATACGATCGAATGGTTTCGCTGATGACACGATAATACTCCAGTAGTCCCTCAGTGATCCAAATTTGCCGTTAAAAAAATAAAAAAATAATTCATAGGTGGTATCTTTCATCAATCTCAAGTCTTTCATTTAGCGTACTGTTTTGCTTGTGTATTTCCATTGAACGGATAGTGATTTTCGGATCAATTTGCATATGCGATGTACAAAAAAGATGGGTTGAATATGAACTTAAACGCAAGTATTAGCAAATGGATATTCTTGTTAATACACTTTAGGTGATAAGTGCATGTCTCCCAAGCTATAGGGTCTTTATTGTACATATGTTGAAAATTAGTCCCAAGTTTATCCTAGGGACATTTTGTCCAAGGTTTAGGATGGTTTCTTTAGTCAGAGTTTTTGTATGGACTAAGGTCAGAGTTTGTTTTGTGTAGCCTTTGTCTGAGTTTTGTCTAGGCAAAAGGTCTGAGCTTTGTGCTATATGTTTTGTCCGGGCTTTCTAGTTAGTCTTGAAAGTCCGGGCTTTGCCTTGTATATATACCTTTATGTGGAATAGACAAGATAGCGATTCTGTGTGAAATTCTGTGCACCTAACCCTAATCATTGTGTTTTGTCTGGCGGCTGCTTTGTGTGAGTGACGTCATTCATCTTCATCAAGAATACTCAGTGTATTCTTGATATCTCTCTCAAATCCTTGCATTCTAGTGTTTCATCTGCAGTGGTTGATCATCAGGTGGATTCCGCACACCTGTTGATTGCTTTAGCTGAGTGAGATCTTGGATTAGGAGGCCTAACAATTCTTTTCTTTATATATATATTTCTCAAATTGATTATCAACTAACTAGAGTGACCACCACACAAAAAAGCTAGTAAAACAAAAGAAAAAAACGAAAAAGAATAAAACAAAATGAAAAGTCGTAAAAATGTTGAACCGCACACGCGAAACGTAAAATATAGAATACAATAAGTAATTGGAACTAGAAGTCATGCATTGCGATGAGACTGTTAAACGAGAAAAAACAGGCATAAAAACGTTGAATAAAGATAGGAAGGTAAAACAAAAAATTTGTAAAAGATGAATAACATAGGAGACCAAAGTTGAAAGTGAAAAGTGGTAAATGAAAAACTTTTGCAGTTAAACTATAAAAGATATAAAAGCATTGGGTGTGAAAGTAAAAAAATAAAGAAAAAACCGAAAGTTGTATAACAAATAAAGTTAAGGAATATTGGAATTTAATAATCTTAACTATACGTCGTTGGCCGTCAACAGTCCCAACTTACAAAATAATCACTATCAGTCCCAACTATTAACATATTGGCCTCAAATGGACCCTGACTAACAGAACCCAAACGCCGTTAGTCTCTAGATTTTTTTGCCAGAAAAAATGTTTCTAAAGGTCCGATCTAAGGTTACAAAGAGGTTTGGGACGAAAATGTTGATTTGTCTGGCCAAGAAGTTGAGTTTTCCGGCAAAAATAAGTTTTTCAGCAATTTTCTGGCGACCTCAGTAATTGAGACTTTTACTAGAAAAAAAGTTCCTAAAGATTCGTCCGTAATAAGGTTCCAAAGAGATTTGGGACGAAAATGTTGAGTTTTCCGGCCAAAAACGTTTTTCCGACGACCGGAAACTAACGACATTAGGATTTCGTTAGTCAGGGTCCATTTGAGGCCAATATGTTAATAGTTGGGACTGTTAGGGGTTATTTTTGAAGTTGGGACTGTTGGCGGCTAATAGCGAATAGTTGAGATTATTAAAATCAAATATTCCTAAAGTTAAAGATACAACCTGTAATGCACAACCAAGTTGATAAATAACATATATTTGTCTTAAGCCTGCACATTGTGCGAGACTATTAAACTGAACATAAGTAAATGTATAAACGTTGAACAACGCACCTCTATCGTGTTGTGTTAACGCGCAAAAAATAGACTGAAACCTAAAACATAGAACAAAATAACTAAGTCGACCTAGGGCGCACATATTGCGATGGGCCGTTAAACTAGGAAAAAATATACGTAAAAACATTGAACGACACACACGTTCTATAGCTTGTTAACTCGTAAAATTTAGATCGAAACGTAAAATAAAAATTTTGTAAAAGATGAAAAATATAGGGGACCAAAGTTAAAAGTGGAAAATTATTGGGACTAAAAATGATTTAAAAAACAAAAGGGTGCAAAATATGAAAACCACCAACCTATCATAATGTACATCTACTGTTGCACATCCAACTTGGTCCACGTTTCGGCGGGGCTAAACCTTGCCAAGTAGCACCATTGCCACATCACCGCTAATGATCACCAAAATCGAAAAAGCTCGTAAAACAAAAGATATAAAAAAATGAACAAAAATGAAACGAAACGGAAAATAAAAGTAAAACGTTGAACCATACACGCTCGTTGCGGTGTCTTAATACACAGAATTTAGAGCAAAACATAAAACCAAAAAACTGTAAAAGATGAAAAATATAGGGGACTAAAGTAGCAAAATTTATAAAGCATAATGTATAACCACGAGTGCATAAACAACTTGGTAATTTAATACTAATAAAAGATTCCATCTAATGTCATGTGACATTCTCTAATTTAATTTCTTTTTATAAAGCCATGTGACATTCTCTAATTTAATTTATTTATATAAAAATTAATACTCGGGTAAATTACACTTTTCGTCCTTTATGTTTATAGCGGGTTGCAATGGATGACCTTTAACTTCAATAATTACAGTCACAATCCTTTATTTGAAAAATTCATTACACCTTTAAGGATATCATGGTCATTTCATGCTTTTATCTAAGTTTTTCTTAATAAATAGAGTGAATTTCAAGTTTTGTCCTTTATCTTTAGGCCACTTTGCAAGTTTTGTCCTTTATGTTTAAATTTGACGAGTTTTGTCCTTTATGTTTAAAAATCAAGCACGTTTTACCCTTTATGTTTAAAAATCAAACACGTTTTGTCCTTTATGTTTAAAAAATCAAGCACGTTTCGTCCTTAAAAATCAAGCATAAAGGACAAAACGTGCTTGATTTTTAAACATAAAGGACAAAACTCGTCAAATTTAAACATAAAGGACAAAACTTGCAAAGTGGCCTAAAGATAAAGGACAAAACTTGAAATTCACTCTAATAAATAAAACAAAAAATTACATATATAACACATCTCCCCCAATTCCTAACCCTAATCACTCACCATCTCTTTGCTTCTTCCTCCCCCAATTCCTAATCCTAATCACCAACCTCCACCACCACTAATAAATCCAGCCAACGAAAATGATGTGATATGCATGATTTATTTCGAAATTTGGAGCAGGGGTCTTTTTACTGTTCAAGTAATTATATTATTGGATGCTACGCATTCATGGACTGATGCTTGGGTTGCCAAAGATGAACAGAAGTGGTTAGTTCTACTGTTATAGAGGCATAGAGCTACTATTTCTTCATATATATTTTTTTTTTTACTAAAATGGTAAATTGACGAACAGGTCAAGGTTGCTTGGTACTCTTTCTCCGTTTCTAATATATTTCTTATGTATACTTTCAGGTTTGTTGCTTTACTTGTAGTATCGGTTACTTGCTATATCACTGCATTCACAATCTCAGGGCTGCTGTTTATCTGGTTCAATCCATCTGGCAATGATTGTGGTCTAAATGTTTTCTTTCTTGTGATGGCAATTATTCTCGCATTTTCATTTGCTGTTATTGCACTGTAACTTTTCACCGCCGGAAAACACGACGGAATCATTGAATAATGATGTGATCGGACCAGATCTGAAGGAAGATGTGATACCTAGGGTTTGCCGTTGCCGACCTTTTTTTCTCCGGCCGAAGGTCAGTTGCAAGGCGTAGGCTTCCGGCGTTGATGTCGGAGCTGCTGATAGTCTCCGGCGATTTCTCCGGCGTTGTAGATCTATCTCATTCCAACGATTTGGGGGCTAGGGTTTGATGAAGACGATGTTGATGGTAGTGTGCCTCAGAGACAGCCGATGGTGGTGAGAGAGAAGGGGTTGAGAGTGGTGGTGGGATTCTTCAATTTTGAACCAAAAGAGAAAAGCAGAGAGAGTGTGTGTGTGCTGAGAGAGAGTGTGTTACAGAAAGAGGAAGAGAGTGAGGTTTTTTTTTTGTTTTAAATGTATATATGAGTAAAATTACAGAAATACCCTCTTGTGCCTTGCACATATCAAATTTAACTGAAATTTTTAACATGGTTAGTGCTAAAGGACGTAGGGTGTAACGTGTTTTACAAATAAAGGATTGTGACTGTAATTATTAAAGTTAAAGGTTATCCGTTCCAATTCGATACAAACATAAAGGACGAAAAATGTAATTTACCCTTAATACTCTATTAATACAGTAGATTAATCTCTAATATTATTAATTATTGATGATATATCTAATAATATATAATTATAAATAATTGTTATACATTATCCAATTTATCTCTGCGTTAATTTCTTAAACTTTATTTTTTTAAGATTACATGGATTTTGTCTTTGTTTTCTTTTTTTATTAAAATATTTAAATTATAAACTGATAAATAATTAAATGAGTATACATTTAAATTAAATTTTATATAATCCTTAATATATTATATATAACCTATATATTGATTTCATACAAAGTAACCAGCACTTTGGACACTTTGGACTTAACTAAAATAAGGAATACAACGGAATAATCTAATAAAAACAAGTTACTAAAAAGACTTTATGATAGGTTAGTTTTATAAGCTATGGACCATTTTTCAGTGTTTTTTTTTTAATTTCCATCAATCCACATATGAGTCAGATATTCGAGTTATAATTCCATCATGGAACTTAATATTTAAAGTCACATTTAATAGTTGCTCCTTTTCATATATGTTAACTGCTTGTGAACAAAGTGTAAGGTAGAAAGCTTCGATTATAGGACAAAGTGTAAATTTTCATTACTGATTATGACTGAAAACTTTGAAGATTTTGAACATGCATACACATAACACATTACAATTAGTCACAAGACAAAAGGAACAAAGAAACACATAAGTTTATTTTTTCCAATCACGTTAAATTATTCCATGTTCATTTCACTAGCAAATGAATCCATATCCTTTCCTCTAAGAAAAAGGACATGCTGACGACTCTCCACCCGTAATGGAATCTACAGTGGTGGCACCGGCACCCTTCATGAGACCAGCGAGCAATTCTCCTCTATCATAGAAGAATTCCACCTTCACGATTTTGAAGTTCTCATCCAACTAACAAAATGTTCCAAAATCAAACATCAATCGTTGAGATCAAGACACCTAGACGACATTCACTACTATAAAAAAAGGCAAAGGCAATCAAATATTGCGACTGACAAAAATGTTCCAACGTCGTAATAGAATTGAAATGGTCACAAAAGCAACCATCAAAGATGTCTCACTCGCAAATTATATTTTAAAAATAAAAATAAATTTCGTTTGAATAAACTTAACGTGCGCAACTTTAATTTAAAAAAATAAAACTAAAATAAAAATTGGTCATCAGAACTTATACTTAGCATACAAAAAATAATTACAGAAATATTGGTCGTAAAAACTTCACACATGACTTGTAAAAAAATCAAATTTAGATCCGTTTCCTTTTAAAAAACGAAGAATTTGTTTAGTAATAGTCATAATCATGAAAACAAAAAAAAAAGTTCAAATAAATTTGGTTAAAAGAAAGGTTGTAAATTTGTATTCTCACCTCCATTGTACATACACCGAACAATTCTACTAATTCACCGGTAGGTGGCTGGCCTTTGAATGGTCCTTCCATGTAACCCCAGTGTCTGAATTTATACGCGATCACTGGAGGACCGGAATAAACCTGGAGAATCTCCACCGCGAAACCTCTTGGAAACGTGGTGGTGAAGAGTTTGTGGGCCGTATCAACGGTTTCCTCACTAGAATCATACATTCGTAAATTTTGCGGCAATGAAGTTTGAAGAAACATATTGTACCCTCCACCTATCTTAGCTACACCTTTTGGTGTCAAAGGTTTCTGACCTGAAAATCATGGATATCAACGGTTGATCTTAAAGAGAGACGCTTATTTAAGAACTAATTAAATGTTGAGGCCCATGAGAACATATTGGATTTGTACATCTTGTTTTAAATGTGATATATAGGACAATTATGTAAGCGCCATTGTTTCTCTCTTCCACTGCTTTTAATTATTTTTTATACATTGTGTACAAATGTACAAATGCTATTATATGGTTCTCGCAGTTTACAAGTGCATCATATGGCTCTCACGGATCTCAATATAATGCATCTTGATCTTATAAATAAAAAAAGTTGAAGTTTCTTTTGAGTTTACCGTTAACAGAAAATGTTAACTTTGTGACATCCATCGTTTTGAAATCTTGAGGTTTCATTTTGTGAAAGATTTCCATTTCCCATGTTTTCACCAGATTTTGAACTTGTTCTTCTAGTGAACCTGTGGGCCATATCTTACCGCATCCAAAGTACAAACCATCAGTAGTCTAAAGAACAAACATCCGTAATGTTTATAAATTAAGTAGCTATTTCGCCGAACTTGTTTACATAAATAACTATTATTTTTTTATGTATGAACTTGATATTAGAAATAATGATCTAAAAAAAGCCATGTGACTCAAGTTTATGAAATTTTGTGCATATTTTGCAAAAATCTTTAAGTTTTGAGTCAATCCAACACAAAACATGAACACGTGTCAATAATCTTTTGGGACTAGTAATCAACACAAAACCTTTTTTTTTTTGTCACAATAGATGCAAATCTTGACAAGTTTTACATCAAGTGTCATGTGTTGAGTTGTGATCGGTTTAACTTCCATGCTATAAAAAAAAGTGTGTAATAGTTAAATTGATGACTACACGAAAAAGTTCCATGGCCATGATTTAAGTCAAAATGACTATTTATGTATACTTTTTTTAAACGACAAAAGTTACATAATCACTACTTTTAAATTACATCAAGTTTATCTCATGCCAGGAATTAAACACTGGTCTCTCCCCAAGAGGCACAAAACCCATGGTTTAACTCATGATGAGTTTACATGTGAATTATTTGGTACAGTTACTTTTAAGCCCATGGTTTGGATACAAGACTAGCAGTGATACTTATTAGTTATTACTTAGACAAGAACTAAGGGTACAAGGGTAATTCAATACCTTGGTTCTGCCTTCTTCAAAGAGTTTGTTGACTACATCAAAGTTAGGGGGTACACCCAACTTCCATGTGGTGTTCTTCTCACCTTCACCACTCATGAAGCATCTGTATTTGTCAACATCTGAACCTTTGTATTGATCCATTGCTAGTTTTGGTTCTTGATGGAGAAAATTATATGATCTTAGTTAAGTTTATATAACAAGTGGAAAAGGATCATTGGAGGAAGGTAGGGCCTAGTGGTGGGGTAGGGATTGTAAGAGTTTTATTCAGGGTTTTTTTTTTTTTTTTTTTTGGTCAATAATGGTAGGAGAAAACGCATATATTATATGCTGTTTCAATATTATTGCCGGAGGTCAAATAGCCTCTATAAGTTGTCTAGTTAGTTAGCAAGGTATTAAGGGATTTTATAAGTTTTTATACTCATAATTATATAAAAAGATACATATATGTAATTGTAAATGCAATAGAGGTGAAGAATAGGGGCGGAGCTACATGTACGGGTGGGGGTGGGCGCTCCTCATAAATAAATTTAGTGTAATTTGTAAGGAAAAATCTTGAATCTGCCACTGATGACTGATGAAGAGAGGTAAATGTTAGGTAGTTAGCTGCTCAAACGTTAGAACCGGTCTAACTGGAATTTCTCGAAAGCTAGGATAAGTCAAAACGAACTATATTAAGTTTAGTTAAAATGTCAAAATTTTGCTCTTTAAATTTATAAATAATTATTATTTAATAAGGTTGAATTATTCTACTAAAATAGTGTGATAATTTTCTAAGCAAAAATGCTTGAGTATACGTTTCTAAATAAAATAATAACTTACTCGCCATACTTATAGATTATCATAAGAAATAGTCAACATTTTACATAAATATATTTTTCGGTTTGTGAAGTGTTCTTTTCAACCCTTTTTAAAATATTTCACACATCGTACCATATGCCTTTTTAATTTGTAAGTTGACTTTTTATCTGTGACCTTTCAGTTTGTGAAGTGTTCTTTTCAACCCTTTAATAAATATTTCATAAACGTATTGTTTTACTAATATTGTGACAATTTCTTGTGAAGTTAAAAAAAAAAACTACTTAACCAAACTAAGTGTAGCTTGGTCAAATCAGCAACATGTCACACAGAGTGACTCAGAGATCATAAGCGAAAAGTATACACTGGTCTTTGGTTTTTGAGGGCTCACACAAGGCCTTGCAAGACGCATACCTCCAATCTATGCTCTTGAGGTTTGAGATTTGCTTTCGATATATAGTAACGGGGTAATCGTAAAGAAAAGGCGATTAATGTGATCATTCGGACGGCGTGTTGGAGCTTATGAAAGGCTAGGAATGAAGTTAACTTCTTGGATAATAAGAGGAGCGCGGCTGAAGTTATAAAAGAAATCAAGTCTCTTGTGTATCTTTGGCTAAAGAATCGTTCTGCGTGTTCAAATCTTACTTGGAATGATTTGTGTAAGTTTGTCTTATAAGTTAGTTGTAATTTTTCTAGCTTCTTGCTAGTCTGTTTAATGAAAGTCGTCGTTCCAATAATTATCATGTTATTTATATACTTACATTTCAATAAGAGTAAATTGTACTAATTCTTGGTTGGTCCATTTGCTTTACATGGCGGTGGTCCGGTGGATACATCATTGCATATGTATTGCAACTAGTGGGAATACTCGCGCTCCGCAATGGGAGCTCGATCAGCATCGATTCGGCTGATTGACATCGCTGGTTTCCGTGATTAAACACTTTGACAACCCTCCAAGGAAACCTAAAAACATAAAGTCATAATATGCCCAAAATATATCAACACATGTTTTACATCCATAAAAAATCTTAAAAACGAATACCGGTTCCTATAATACCGATATCGATATCAATGTTATTCGATCAGATCGATGTGGTTTGTCAGGGTATCGGCACGGTACCGGCTCTCAACAAAACACTCTATTTTTAAGATAGCTTAGCGAGACGTATTATCTATGTTACACATCTTGAATCACTGAAGGACCACTGAAGTATTATCGTGTCACCAGCGGAACCACCCGATCATATCCATCTTCACTAGGCTTTAATATCTATACACCAATTCAGAAGGAAACCCAATAAATCTTGGTAAAACCCCTCTTTGTGGAATCTAACCCAGGACCAAATGGTCCCTAAGCTTTATCTCACCTTTAAGATGTCACTAGACTATAATGTCATGGACCATTTTGGACATAACTAGAATAAGGAATACAGTGGAAAATCAACAAGTTATTGAAAAGTCTTTATGATAGGTTATTTTTATAAGCTATGGACCATTTTTCACTTTTTTTTCATACTTTCATCAATAAGCATTTGAGTAAGATAGATATTTGAGTTATAAATCCATCATGGAAGTTAATATTTAAAGTCACGTTTAATAGTTGCACCTTTTCATATATGTTGATTGCTTGTGAACAAAGTGTAAGGTACAAAGCTTCGATTATAGGACAATGTATAAATTTTCATTACTAATTATGACTGAAAACTTCAAGATTTTGGACATGCATACACATAACACATTACAATTTAGTCACAAGACAAAAGGAACAAAGAAACACATAAGTTTATTTTTTCGAATCATGTTAAATTATTCCATGTTCATTTCACTAGCAAATGAATTCATATCCCTTTCTCTAAGAAAAAGGACATGCTGACGACTCCCCACCCGTAGTGGAATCTCCAGCGGTGGCACCAGCACCCTTCATGAGATTGGCGAGCAATTCTCCTCTATCATAGAAGAATTCCACCTTCACGATTTTGAAGTTTTCATCCAACTAACAAAATATTCCAAAATCAAACATCAGTCGTTGAGATCAAGACACCTAGACGACATTCGCTACTATAAAACAGGCAAAAGCGATCAAAATTTGTGTCTGGCAAAAATGGTTGCAAAATGTGACTGGATTGAAGCGATCAAGGATGTTTCAGTCGCAAGTTATATTTCAAAAATAAAAATAAATTTTGTTTGAAAAAATGTTCACACCTTTATTTAAAAAATAAAACCAAAATAAAAATTAGTCGTCACATATTATATTAACTAAGTTAGAAACTCATGTATTACACGGGTTGAATAAATGTTTTATATGAAAATATTTTGTAGTATATATATATATATATATATATATATATATATATTAAAATCATAATATACATGTTCATAAAGAAATTTAATAAATACATAAATCAAATTTAAAAATTTTATAATGTTAAAGCACTTATACATTTTTAGTAGTTTAATATGTTATAATAACTACATTGTATAAGTATTTAAGATTTTGTAAACTAATAAATTGACGTGAATAATGTTTAGAGTTACAAATTAAATCTTAAATTATTACAATCTTTAAAAATGTATTTTTACCAATGCCAAAATTTTATAAAATTCAGATTTTTTGAATTATTACTAAATAAATGTACAAATATAAGTGTTTATCTATATATTAAAAATACAGATACAATTTATGTCCCAAAAAGTAAATAAACCTATGAGTATAAAGGAAAAAGATCAAATAGAAAGTTAATTTTGGCTAGGAAGGAGAGGAAGCCATAGAATTATGACATGTGGCAACATTTAAAATAAAGAAAAAGAGTATTTTAGTCAATCCAACTCCTTCTTCTTCCTTTTTCAAAACCCAGTAACTTCAAAACCCACCATTTTCAAAACCCACCATCTTCAACCATTTCTTCACTTTCTATCTCAACAATCACTACATTATAGTGCGGTTTTCATCACCAATCAATGATTCAAAACCCGATCAACGTGTTCTTCAGCTTTTTTTGAAGAAAACCCAGTTTAATTTCATAAAAAAATCTCGTTTTTTCCGGTGATTTTGGAGATAATCACTCGATTCGTTTGATTCGAGCGTTGATAAGTGTTTCTATCATTCAATTTTTCTTCAATTGATGAAGAAATCGGCTTCGATCCATGTAAGAAATTCTTTAATTTCATTTTCACGATATGGGTTTTTTATTTAATCATTGCGTTTTACGATCTTGGCGGGGGTCCGGGGGTGGCAGCCCCTGGTAGCGGGGTCCCAGGGGCGGCAGCCCCTGGCGGGGTCCAAGGGGCAGAGCCCCAGGTCAGGTCGGAAAAAATTTTTTCGCTTAAATTGATGTACTAAAAACGCATCAGAAAAATTAATTTTCCAGAAATTGGCTCATTTCGAAGACAGTAATTCGTAGACAATTCAGACAGTTCACAGTGACAGACAGTTTTATGTGTCCACTGCGTTTTAGAAATAAGAGAGTTATATGTGGTTTCTAGCTATTGCGTTTTAGAAAAAAAAAACACATTTTTAAGTGTTTTTAGTCATTGCGTTTTAGGTAAAACACATTTTTTAGGTGTTTTCAGTCCATTGCGTTTTAGAATGAGTCATTTTAAGTGTTTTCTGGCCATTGCGTTTTACAAATAAGACATTTCTTTGTGTTTTTTGTGCATTGCGTTTTAGGTAAAACACCTTTTTATGTGTTTTTGGTGCATTGCGTTTTAGGTAAAACACATTTTTATGTGTTTTCTGGCCATTGCGTTTTACAAATAAGGCATTTCTTTGTGTTTTCTGGCCATTGCGTTTTACAAATAAGTCATTCTTTGTGTTTTTTGTGCATTGCGTTTTAAAAAAATGTCATTTTTAGGGTTTTTTTCATTGCGTTTTACGTAACTGGTGGTTTTTCTATTGCGTTTTACGCAACTGGGTTTTAAAATATTTTTTTTTTAAATATAGCAATAGTATACTCATTTTAAAGATAAAAAACGCTCGTTTTTTTGGTGCAATTTTTATAAAAAAATAATGTTGTATGAAAGAGTTATTAACGTTTAAAAAATGGGGGGAATTGGAGGAGAGGGAAACTTTTGACTTGGATTGACTAGAATGCCCTTGAACAAACTCACGCGCCTCTTTTCTTCCTTTCAATTTTCCCTGATTTAATCTTAGCCCTTGATTAACTTAATGGATGGTCAAGATCACTTCCTAGCCTTCCTAGCCAAATTAACTTCCTATTGTATCTTCACCCTGAGTCTAAAATATAATTGAAATTTACCAAGTCAATTTTTTAAACATTTATTAAATCTAATTACTTAGAATCATTTCCCTACAAAAAAAAAAAAAAGTTCAAATAAATTAGGGTAAAAAAAGGTCGTAAATTTGTATTCTAACCTCCATTGTAGATACACCGAACATTTCTACCAATTCACCGGTGGGTGGGTGGCCTTTGAACGGTCCTTCCATGTAACCCCAATGCCTAAACTTATACACGATCACCGGAGGACCGGAATAAACCTGGAGAATCTCTACTGCGAAACCTCTAGGAAATGTGGTGGTGAAGAGTCTGTGAGCCGTATCGACGGTTTCCTCACTAGGATCATACATTCGTAAATTCTGCGGCAACGAAGTTTGAAGAAACATATTGTACCCTCCGCCTATTCTAGCTACACCTTCCGGTGTCAAAGGTTTCCGACCTGGAAATTATGGATATCAATGGTTGATCTTATAAACAACAAGACCTCGTGAAGTTTTTCTTGAGTTTACCGTTAACAGAAACAGTTAACTTTGTGACATCAACTGTTTTAAAATCTTGAGGCTTCATTTTGTGAAAGATTTCCATTTCCCATGTTTTCACCAGATTTTGAACTTGTTCTTCCAATGAACCTGTGCGCCATATCTTACCACATCCAAATTACAAACTATCAGTTGTCTAAAGAACAAAGAACATACATAATTTTATATAAGCGAAAATTAAGATAATAACTATTTCACCGAAACTATGATGTTTTTTTTTTGTTGGATTTGATATTAGAGATGGTTAGATCTAAAAAAAGGCCATGTGTCTCAAGTTTATGAAATTTTGTACATATTTTGCAAAAGTCTTTTAGGACTATTAAATTATTAATCGACACAAAATCTTTTTTCTGTCCCAATAGATGCAAGTTTTGCATCAAGTGTCATGTGTTAAAGTTGTGACCGGTTTAACTTCCATGCTATATAAAAAAGTGTTTGTAACAGTCAAATTGATGATTACATGAAAGAAAAAAAAAATCCATGGCCATTTTAATCAAGTTTGGTCAAAAGTCAAAACATTATTTTTATTAAGTAAAATTTGCTATTTATATATATTTTTTAAATGAAATTAGTTGGTACAAAGTACAAACTTTTAAGGCCATGGTCTCGATACAAGACTAGCAATGATACTCATTATTCAGACAAGAACTTTTTTTTTTGAACGACCAACAAAACAAGCTTATTCAAACGAAAAAACCAACAAGAAGCTGGCATAATACATCGAAAACAACATTACAAGCGAAAAAAATCAGAAAAAACGAACCTTGGTCTTGATACAAGACTAGCAATGATACTCATTATTCAGACAAGAACTAAGAAAAGGTACAAGGGTAATAATTCAATACCTTGGTCCTGCCTTCTTCAAAGAGTTTGTTGACTACATCAAAGTTAGGGGGTACACCCAACTTCCATGTGGTGTTCTTCTCACCTTCACCACTCATGAAGCATCTGTATTTGTCAACATCTGAACCTTTGTATTGATCCATTGCTAGTTTTGGTTGTTGATGGAGAAAATTATATGATCTTAGTTGAGTTTATATAACAAGTGGAATTGAAAAGGGTCATTGGAGGAGGCTATATTGGTGGGGTAGGGGGTTGGTAAGAGTTCATGTATCTAGTCGTATAATGTTATTATTATTATTATTATTATTATTATTATTATTATTATTATTATTATTATTATTATTATTATTATTATTATTATTATTATTATTATTATTATTATTATTCGTTTTGGAGCTGAGGGTCTCTCTGGAAGCAGTCTCTCTATCCCTAGGGATAGAGGCAAGGTCTATCTACATCCCACCCTCCCCAGACCCTATAAGTAGCTTTGCTATTTGTGGAATTTACTGGGTATGGTTGTTGTTGTTGTTGTATTATTATTGTTATTGTTATTGTTGTTGTTGTTATTATTTTATTATTATTATTATTATTATTATTATTATTATTATTATTAATATTATTATTATTATTATTATTCAATCATGGTAGGAGGTATGACTACAAATATGGTCCCGACCAACTTGGTGGTGGTGTGGAGGGAAGGACGTCTAGATTTTCACCGGCATGGAGGGAAAAAGGGGGTGACGTGGTGGCTTTTGGTTGGTGGGTATTGCTTGTGTTGGTTTTAATCGGTTGATGTTTATTTTTTTAAATGTCATTTTCAAGCCCCTCCCTCACAGTGTTTTTCTTACCACCTCCTACGTGTTATCACATAACACTTCATGTTCTTTCATACCGTATAGTCTAATTCGTCACACAAACATTGCAAGACGGTTCTGCGTTATATAGTCATATAGTACATAATAGTACATAATATAGTACATAGGTGTCCTTTTATTTTATCCATTTAGTTCTTTATCAATTAAAAATAACTAGAATTGCGACCCGCCGCAATGCGGCGGGGATTCTTTAGTTATAACTAAGTCGATTTAGGACGCGCACGTTATGTTGAACCTGTCAAACGGGAAAAAAATAGACGATGTAAAAACGTTCACCCACGCATGCATGTTGCGTCGTGTTAACTCGCAAAATTTAGAATGAAACGTAAAAACGCTAAACCAAAGACGCACGTTGCGATGTGTTAAGTCACAAAATTTTGAACGAAGCATAAAGCGAAAAATTTGCGGAAAATGAAAACTATAAAGGACCAAAGTTGAAAGTAAAAAAAATTGTGAAGATAGATTGCAAAAGATAAAAAGTTTTGTGTTAAAAGTAAAAAAAAAAACAAATAGTTTTTGGTTAAAAGTAATTTATGAAACACTTTTGGGTGAAAAGTAAAAAAATCAATTTTCTTTTGAAAAAACCCTTAAAACCAAGGTTACAACAACCATATGCATAACCATTTTTTCTTTGAACAACCCCCAAAGCCAAGATTACAACACATAAGTAAAAATATCAAAGTGGTTAAATCGCAAAAGATGAAAACTTTTGAATTAGAAGTAAAAAATCAAATTAATCAAAGGGGTTAAATTACCATATATTAAAACTTTAAACTTAAATTGTCAAAGATTAAATCTTTAGGGTTAAAAAGGAAACAAAGATTAAAAATTTTAAACTTAAATTGTCAAAGAATAAAACTTCAGGGTAAATTGTCAAAGATTAAAACTATAGGGTTAAAAAAGAAACAAAGATTAAAAGTTTATACTTAAATTGTCAAACATTAAAACTTTAGGGTTAAAAATGAAAATTTCCATTTTTTTTTGGAAAACTCCCATAGCTAATATTACAACACATACATGCATAGTTATGTTGCTTTTTTATAGTGTATTAATAATAGTAGTGGGATTATTCTTAATTAAAGAATAATGATGTTTAGCTACAACTGAGAAAGTTGCATGTATGTGTAGGTTATGATGTTATAATTTTTATTATATTAGAAATCAACACAAAATGTTATAGCTCCTAAGAGATGGATTAATATTTTTAAATTTAAAAGCTCTTGGATTCTTGCAAGTGGGGATGATAACTAATAGAGACGGGTCTATGTTTCTTACTTTCTCCCATTTAACATTAGTTCTATTATTATTATTATTATTATATAATAACACAATAAAAAATTATATTTGAAGGCAATTAAATTAATGAATCTAGAAATCATACGAGCAAGTAATACAAAGTTAATATATAACTAAAGTTCAAGATTGAATTCCAAAACTTTTACACACTAGTCAACGGTCCTCGTACAAGAACTTGTTGATATAGGAAATAATATATAGTATAATAGAGATAACATAAAATAAAGTTATGTATTTTTTACGATGCAAAGTTAGTGTAATATTCTTAATAGAAAAGATCAAATAAGAAGTTAATTTTGGCTAGGAAGGATAAGGAGCTATAGAATTATGACATGTGGCAACATTTAAAATAAAGAAAAAGGGTATTTTAGTCAATCCAACTCCTTCTTCTTCTTTTTTCAAAACCCAGTAACTTCAAAACCCACCATTTTCAAAACCCACCATCTTCAACCATTTCTTCACTTTCTATCTCAATAATCACTACATTATAGTGCGATTTTCATCACCAATCAATGATTCAGAACCCGATCAACGTGTTCTTCAGCTTTTTTTGAAGAAAACCCAGTTTAATTTCATAAAAAAAATCTCGTTTTCCCGGTGATTTTGGAGATAATCACTCGATTCATTCGATTCGAGCGTTGATAAGTGTTTCTATCATTCAAATTTCGTCAATTGATGAAGAAATCGGCTTCAATCCATGTAAGAAATTCTTTAATTTCATTTTCATGATCTGGGTTTTTGATTTAGTCATTGCGTTTTACGATCTTTGCGGGGGTCCGGGGGCGGCAGCCCCTGGCGGGGTCCAAGGGGCAGAGCCCCAGGTCAGCTCGGAAAAAAAAAATTCGATTAAATTGCTGTACTAAAAACGCATCAGAAAAATTAATTTTCCAGAAATTGGCTCATTTCGAAGACAGTAATTCGTAGACAATTCAGACAGTTCACAGTGACAGACAGTTTTATGTGTCCATTGCGTTTTAGAAATAAGAGAGTTTTATGTGGTTTCCGGCTATTGCGTTTTAGAAAAAAACACATTTTTAAGTGTTTTTAGTCATTGCGTTTTAGGTAAAACACATTTTTTAGGTGTTTTCAGTCCATTGCGTTTTAGAATGAGTCATTTTTAAGTGTTTTCTGGCTATTGCGTTTTACATATAAGACATTTCTTTGTGTTTTTGGTGCATTGCGTTTTAGGTAAAACACTTTTTTATGTGTTTTCAGTCCATTGCGTTTTAGAAAACAGACATTTTAAGTGTATTCTGGCCATTGCGCTTTACAAATAAGTCATTTCTTTGTGTTTTTTGTGCATTGCGTTTTAGGTAAAACACTTTTTTATGTGTTTTCTGGCCATTGCGTTTTACAAATAAGACATTTCTATGTGTTTTCTGGCCATTGCGTTTTACAAATAAGTCATTTCTTTGTGTTTTTGGTGCATTGCGTTTTAGAAAAATATCATTTTTTAGGTTTTTTTTCATTGCGTTTTACGTGGTTTTTCTATTGCGTTTTACGCAACTGGGTTTAATTTTTTTTTTAAAATATAGCAATAGTATACTCGTTTTAAAGATAAAAACGCTCGTTTTTTTGTGCAATTTTTATAAAAAAAATAATGTCGTATGAAAGAGTTATTAACGTTTAAAAAATGGGGGGGGGGGAATTGGAGGAGAGAGAAACTATTGGCTTGGATTGACTAGAATGCCCTTGAACAAACTCACGCGCCTCTTTTCTTACTTTCAATTTCCCTGATTTAATCTTAGCCCTTGATTAACTTAATGGATGGTCAAGATCACTTTCTATCCTTCCTAGCCAAATAATCTTCCTATTGTATCTCCACCCATATTCTTAAAACTTATATCTCAAACATAAATACACTATGTCGTTGTGTTTAATAGAGATAAAATAAAATAAAGTTATATATTTTTTACGATGCAAAGTTAGTGTAATATTCTTAAAACTTATATCTCAAACATAAATACACTATGTCGTAAATACACTATGTCATTGTGGGTTCGCAATGAAAAAGGAAACAGTAGTTGTAGTTGGATACTTGAACATCGATATGAATTTCTATGGCTTTGTCTTCTTATCAATCGTTGAACTTGAATTGTCAATCACAGCTGAAAAAAATCTACACAACTGAGAATAAGTATCGGTACTCTTGAGATAAAGTTGTGGTAATAAAAGAGAAAGGGTAATTGTGAATGGGTAAATGTCATCGTGGAGTACTTATATCCGCGATATTAGGGTTCACTATCAATGGGTGGTGGGCCTAGTAAAAGGGCATTATCGTTATAATAGTGACATCTTCATTCTTATTGGTGAGATTGTGATGATTCTTTTGCATAACCGTATTTTGGTCCCCACTTGTCCTGGCCTGTTGGGTCAATCTTGATATCGCGAGTGTCAATTCGGGTCATAATAAAGAACATACCCAATGGGGTATGAGGCGGGGGTTGGGGCGTGGGTTGGAGAGAAACGCCCAAGTCACCACCCCGGGTGGGCTTGGGTTTGGGCGTGGCCCCATTGGCGTGGGATTCAGCCCGGGCGTTGGGCGGGGCTACCCACATGACATGGTGAAACCTCATTGGCCAAGAGCACTAGCCACGCCCCACCATACCCCTTTGAAATTGGCTTTTGGTCTTGGGTGCCCCATACTCCACGTGTCATACCATACCCCCAACCCACGCCCCACCATACCCACGTTCTAAAAATGCCACATATGAGTTCTGGCTTGGAAGAAACAAACCTCATGCTTATTAATTTGAAGGGAAAAGAATGAAACTCACCATTTGTTTATAGTCCTCGGTTCATGTGAGATGGTGGTCGGTATACTTTCGTTGGATTTGATCAAAACTCAAATTTTATCAACCATCATTAGGAAACTGAGAAATGTGTAGTATACAAAAACCTACACATGATCATATATTCGTATAATAGTATTAAAATAGTTCAAGGGCAATTTAGTCATTTTGCATACATTTAACTGAGAAATTTAACATGATTTAGTGATAAAAATCACCCGAGTGCAAAATTTGCAACCACTGGGACTAACTATGTAATTAATAAACCACTGGGACCAACCAGACATTTAACTCATTAAACTATCTATATCTATATACTATATATAAGCATTTCCCATTAGGGGTGTTCAAAAAAATCCGGATCCGAAACCGAATCCGAAATATCCGAAAATCCGTATCCGAAATATCCGAAATTTCGGATATCCGAAAATTCGGATATCCGAAAATCGGATAATCCGAATTTTCGGATTCGGATATGAATTTCAAAAATTTCGGATAATCCGATTATCTGATATCCGAAAACTAATTATTTTTTTATAAATATATATAGTATATGAGCATTATATTTTGTTTGAAGTATTGTAAAAGTTAGTAAAAAAGTAGTAAATAATTGTATTCGTGTGAATTTATAATTGTTTTTAGTTTTAAATGTTGGAAATTTATAACATTGAATATAAGTTTAGTTTTAATCTATACACGAAACGGAATTTTTGAATTTTTTTTTATAAATTCGGATATCCGTTTGTATATCCGAATCGGATATCCGAAATTTCGGATACGGATTCGGATATCAATATTCACTATCCGAAATTTTCGGATATCCGGTTTTCGGATATCCGAAAACCGGATAATCCGATCTTGAACACCCCTATTTCCCATGTACCAAAATGTAATTTTACCATATTTACAAGTTACGAAGCACCATATACAAGGATGTTTAAGCTATTTCAACCAAACTTTTTAAGACACTATAGGGTTAATTTGGAGATTTCAGCCTTCCTATTCAATAATGCTTCCGTTTCTAATCTATTCACCTCCTTCAATCAAGTTTCAATTCATGTCCAGTTTATGCATATAGAGAGACAATCTGGAATAAATCTCCAGAACTGGCGAGGAGAGGAAGGGTGCGAGGAGAGGAAGGGATTTAACGGTGCCCTTTGTTTCTTTCTGGATCTGTAAGCGATACAAACCCTATCTCAGAATGATGAATTGATGAGGAAGCGAACGTATGAAGGGGAGTCCGGCTCCGATTCCGATTCCACCAATACCGATTTTGTCGCCGCCCTTGAAAACGACCTCAATATATTTGAAAAGTAATCCAAGGTACTGTCACCCACAATTTCCATCACTTACGATTGCTTGATTGTTTCTCAACCCTAACCCTAATTCCTGTAGACCTGGATTGGCATGTATATTCATCGCCAGATACTCAACACCAGCGGGGTGGTGTTCCGGTTAGTCGTACTTGACACGACAATGTGGCAATGGAAGATTTGGGGATTTAGGGTTCATGAAGAAAAACGGTGAAATGATGCAGATGTAGATGAGACCTTGTTTGGATGAATTGAAAAGCTTTTTCTTCGAATGAACACTCCAAGGTTAGTGTTTATTCTATGTTATTGTTTCGATTGTTACTATTTTAGGTCTTATTTGGTTCGAAATTTGGAATGTCTTGAGTTTATAGTGCCCCGAGTGATTGAGGGAAACTTGTTATTTTAAATTGTCTAGATTACAGTTTAGGTTTTTGATAACCAGCAGAAGTATATGGCTCATTTGAAATTTTGCAATTAAAATTTGCAGTATTTGTTAAATGGGTAATTATATATGGACATTAGATACTCGTTTTTCATTTGCGTTTACCTTTTTTTGGTAAAAAAAACATTGAGAATTAGTGATTTAGAACAAGTCGTGTTAATCCAAATCCAAAAAACTATCATAATATCATGTTTTATTAAAGTCATTCTTTTATGCAAAGTGTAGTATTGGTTTTTTGGTTTTGAAAATCGATAGCTTTTTTTCATGTTAATTAGTAGAGAGTGATAGTTATTGAATCTACGTTGTTTTTCTTTTGCAAGGATGAAGCATGGGGAGTTGGAAAACTGAGGCATAAGAGGGTTGCGAATTTGATCGGATCTTGCTGTGATGGGGATGAAAGGCTGCTTGTTGCAGATATGCCTAATGATACTTTAGCCAAACATTTATTTCACTGTATGTCTTCATATCTATTACACTATTATATGTTTCCTCTTCCATTAGGAAACCCGTAGGCCGTCGCAGCTTCACTATTCACGTCGTCATATCAATATTTGTATACTGTAAACAACATGCACCTTTCACTCGTTTAATTTTAACGAATTTGATTTTTTCAAATAAAATGTAGGTTCCGCCTAAAATTGGACCGTCATCGTCGACGCCTACCTTCATTTACCTCGTGAACTGTAATGTCGACTAGGGCCCTGATGTTTTCTTTATACCAATTAGGAGCTAAATTATATGAATGCAACTCACATAAAACCTAGGCAACAACTCTCAAAATCGATGTTTTCTTTATACCAATTCAAAAGGCCTCGACTTTGTTGTTCGCTTAGGGCCTCCAAAAACGTTGGAACGGCCCTGCTCGATCCCGATAAGTGAAGCTAAGTTGTGTCCAGGTCTACCAGCAATCTATTTCAGCAGCCTGCATCCAAGACTTGCCTCGAGAAAGGATGCTTGTAGTCTTGTACATGTGCTAGATGATTCGTGATACAACTATTCACACCCTTATCAAGGCAGAATGATTTCAAATTTTAGACTATCTTTTAGCTTATTGTTCCAATCAATTATGTAGTTTCTTTGAAATCAAACATTATATGATGTTATCTGTTGCAACTAGGCTCATATTGGTGATAAGGGCTTTATTTGATGGCTTGAGATCCCATAGTGAAACTAAACGGGTAATCTTGATGTGTATTTTTTTTCATCACATATCGTAGACTCCGCCGCAACGCGCGGGTTTCCCACTAGTTATATTATAGATGCATAATTTGGTTTCATACATGAACGTTTATGTACCGTACCATCCATCGCAAACACATCTTGTTTATAACCTGATCTCGATTAGTTTTAACTATTAACTTAAAATCTGATTATCAAAAACTCGATACCTCTTACTGTGAAACAACTTGCTAATAACACAAGCCGATAGTTCTCACTTCTCATACACCATTGCCTTTATTTGTGGAATAATGTAAATTTTTATTATTGTTGTCAAGACTATAAAAACTTGAAGATCTTGAACATGCATACAAAAGACTATTCTTAATTTAAGTTTTAATGAATAGTTAAAGGACAAAATGATGGACCAAGGTTTTTGGGTCATATTGCATATGAAATACTAACAAAATAGGTGGGTTGCATAACAAGTTAAAATCAAGTTTGGCTTAGTAAGTGTATTTTTATATATTTGTTAGGTTGATTATCAACTAATTGGAGTGTCAAGTTTGACTAAAAATATTATAAATTTCAAGATCAATAATAATATATTTTTCATGGATTTTTATTAGGGATGACAATTTTGACACGTCACGAAACCCGACTTGAGCCCCCCAAAAAAGTATTGAGTCAACTAATACAATCCATTTAAAAACAATTTGGATTTGGGTTGACCTGTTCTAACATTTTTCATGGACTTTTATTAGGGACGGCAATTTTGACACGTCACGAAACCCGACTTGACCCCCTCAAAAAAGTATTGGGTCAACTAACACAACCCATTTAAAAGCAAGTTGGATTTGGGTTGACCTGTTCTAAAAAAAAGTTGGATTTGGGTTGACCCATATAAAAACGAGTTGACCCGTTTAAGTGCTAAAAAGAAAAAAAAAAGAAACTTTTATATATATATTTTTTTGTTTTTTCCGTTTTCCATTTTACATGGTTAGTTATAATAATATTAGTTTTGTCACGCCACGTTATCTACTTGTTCAACTTATATTCACCATTAAACACATTACCGATAACCCATTTGCAACTCAACAACTCGCTTATAACTCGTCAACAATTATGACAAATTTAAAAAATGGGTTAAACGGATCGTGTTCAGGTGTGTGGATTAGGGTTGAAATCTGACACGAATAATAATATGGGTTGTGTTCGGATTGCACATTTCAACCCGCCAACATGACAGTATTGACACTCCTAGTTTTTTAATATATTCTCATTTACTAAGCTTATGAATGATGTCTGGAAGACAACATAACAATGATAACCAATGTTCGTATGATAGAGTATTAGCCCTTGTCAATGACCATGTGACAAAGCACGACAAGCGACAAGACTCCTACCCATCGCTAGTGTATACACGCTTTTGGAGAAAACGCTTAAAATTTTATCATGGTTTACTCTCTCACCGACACATGGTCACAAAGCCTAACCCTTATAACGACATTAACAATGCGCTTCTTAGTCTCACACTGAGGCACTTGAACCTTCACGAACATCTGGAGTTTGGAGTTTGAATTTTTTTTTATTTCTAGTCTCACGTTGAGGCACTTGGACCTTCACGCACATGTGGAATTTTAATTTTGTTTTTATTTCTAGGCGGTTTAAAAAAATCAAAAGTGTTTCTACGAGGATTTTGAATTTGTTTTGATTTCTTTAGAGTTCGCTACTCAAATGAGCAGACTCATTTTTGTGTTTTAACATGTCAGTGTATTTGAGGAGGTCGCTTGCGACGTGAATATCTGGTGTCAGATTTTTTAGAGTCCACTATAATCATATCATGACTTGCAAACTCCCTAGAAACCAAAACATCTCCGGTAACCCCCTATAATTATGATTTTGGTAAAACAACTAGAAATAAATGGGGATATGTTGGTTAAGGCACAACTCATCCGATTAGACCTCAAGTTGTGACAACCTCCAACATGAGAGAACAATTCATACGCTTTGTGTACCAGTTACCTACATCCTGAATTTGGAGTATTAGTTGTACAAGCCAAAGATTTCCTATCCGTGGCAACTGGCAACCAGTGGCGGGCCCATAAATTATTTTATAGGGATGCGAACGAGGGGTTTAGTCAAATTTTCAAAGAGTATGATCAGGATTTTGCCCTATAAAATACACTAATTTGTTTTCAAGGGGTGCGCCTGCTTGCCTGCCCACCCAACCCTATACCTAGGTCCGCCCATGCTGGCAATACATTTGTTAAAGGTACTAAACAAGAATTCCTACACAATGCCTTCACAACATTCACGCGTGACATTAAAGTGACGCCTAATATTTTTCAAACGTTTTCAAACGTTTGATGTTTAAACATTTGAGGAATGGCGTATAAGAATGACTGAATGAGAATAAAAAAATTAGTATATATATCACCGAAAACTAAATTCCCAAGGCATGCGTAATGCAAAAAAACGCTAACTTGCTGAATATCGTACACGATTGCAAGATAAACAATCGAGGACGAACTTTGACAGTGAACACCAGATAAGCATTTAGAATAAAAAAAATATGATAGCCATATGTTCATCTAAACTGTTAAGACAAAACTTTATCCCAAATTTAGAAAAAAAAAACATTTGTTATGATTAAACCAATGTTTTAAAAACCGGTTTTAATACCACAAGAGGTTAGGCTCCGAGACGGTTCAACTAGTTGTACCGGGCGGTTCAAGATTTGTAAGGTGTATGTGCCTAGATGTGTTTACATGTCTAACGCACCACTGATCGGGAGTGTCACAACTTCCCTGATGAGTCAATGGCAAAACAAAAGCAGTGACTCTAATCATAAGCAGAATGGACCAGCTAGCTTTCAGGTAATCAAGAGTGCCACACAGGGCCTCGAAAACTGACTCTGTGACAGGTAATATAAGTGTGGGTACGAGCATTAGGCAAGTTAACATGGACCATTGTGACACCCTAGGCAAATCCCATATCGGTCGTGGCCAGGAGAGATCCCTGGTTCATAAGTAATCCAATACCTCTTATATCATCAACGCATTTTGGGCTTAATGATAGTGGATGAGAGGAGAACTCCACAGTTAAGCGTGCTCAGGTGGGAGTAGTACTATGATGGGTGACCTCCTGGGAAGTCTCCACTGGGGCAACAAAAACAAAAACAAAGCCGATGGGCAACCCATCGGGGGCAAAGCGGTCAAAAGTGAGCGATGATCTTTGTAAGTCGTAGTTATGGCTGTATGGGATTGCGAGCTCTTCTATCATTTCAAAGAAGGTAATGGACCCCCACCTAGGGGCGGCAATTCTTGACACGACTCGTCAACCCGACCCGAACCCGACACGAAAAAAACATATTTGCGTCGACTAACACAACCCGTTTAAAAAGGGGTCGGGTTCAGGTTGACCCGTATAAAAAAACGGGTTGACCCATTAACCCGTTTAACTATTTAGAAAAAAAAACGTTTTATATTTTCTTTTTGTTTTTTCCGTTTCTATTTTACATGGATAGTTATAATAATGTTAGTTTTGATACATTATATTATTTATTTGTCACACTCATACTCATCATTAAACATATTATTGATAACCCGCTTAAAACCCAATAAATCGTTTATAAATCATCAACTTATATGACTCGTTTCAAAATATGGGTTAAACGGGTCGGCTTCGGGTTGACCCAAATAATACGGGTCGGGTTGAACATTTCAACCCGCAACCCGACACGATTGACAACCCCCACCCCTCCCTGATCGTGTGAAGTTTGAGGTGCTTGGTTGTTCCACAGATGTAAGACAGTGCATATGACTGATCCAGGTGAAAGTGGGTCGTTGCACGTTAAACTAGGGCTGTAACGAACCGAACGAACACGAACAAGGCCTTGTTCGTGTTCGTTCGTTAAGGAAATAAATGTGTTCACGAACGGTTCATGAACACTTACCGAACGAGATTTTATGTTCGTGTTCGTTTATTAAGGAAATGAGCGTGTTCACGAACGGTTCACGAACACAAACGAACACAAATAAATTTGTCGAACGCGATGAAGGATAAAGATAGATGGCCCAGAGAGTAGCACTCGAACTTGAATCCCTTATTGTGGAACGAAGGTCGATCGTATTCGACGATGTAAATAATGAGAAATGAAAGGGAAATGATGCATAAACAAGGTGAAAGTGAGTTTCCTAGTTTAATTGTTAGGGTAATAAAATAAATAAAAGTTTAATAATATAAAAAGTACAAATAAAATATAAGAAAGTACAAAGATCTTCAATTAAAACACAAACATATGAACATAAACGAACGTAAATCAACGAATGTTCATGAACACGTTCACGAACACCTTACCGAACGTTCACGAACACAATCGAACGAACGAGACCTCTGTTCATGTTCGTTCATTTAACTAATCGAACGAAATTTCTTGTTCATGTTCGTTCGTTAATTAAACGAACGAACATAAACGAACTTCCCGCAGAACGGTTCACGAACTGTTTACTGAACGTTTGGTTCGTTTACAGCCCTACGTTAAACTACCGGGCATCCCTTTTAACCAAAGTGAAACAAGATTTACGTGGTTTTATCATAGATCATGGCCCATGCACAGGGATGTGCAACTTTGGGTTGTGGGAAAATGCGACGAGCCATATGTTTTGAAGATCGGATCAACGAATTTGTATTTAAACGCTTGGGTTTAGTAACTACTCTGGGTTTTCATCGGGGGACATCTATAGCGATTTTTAAAGTGTACATGCTTAGATGTGTTTACACGTCAAACCCACCACTGGTAGGGAGTTGTGGGCGCTCTCTTGATGTGTCGAACCAATACAAAATCAGTAACCCTAGTCATATATGAGATGGAATAGCTGGCTCTCGGGTAATCAAGGGCGCCACACAGAGCCCTTGGAAGACGGTTTTATGACAACATGCTCCTAAAGACCCTAAGTTTCCTTTCCTATACCACTGCTTCCTAAAAATAGTCCAGTAATTCCGTTATTGCAAGCTTCATGTGGTGATAACTTCCAACACAAGAGAACAATTCACAATATCAATCAATCATACCTAGTGTTATCCCCAAAGACAGGGGTAAGGCATCAATTATTCAATTGTACAAATCCGAAAACTCCGGTTGTGGCAACTACACTTGGTAAAAACTAAAAAGCCCAACGCAAAAAACTTAAAATCCTAAAGCAAAAACTCCTAAATATAACCTCCACCTTTCAAAACATGACATAAAAGTAGCACCTAAGTTTTTTCAATATGTTTAACTTACCCCTAAAGTAAGCACCTAATAAAACTCAACATCAAGAACCACATAAAAATAAATAAACCAACCAACCATAAATATATATTTTGTCTGTGAAAGTATAAAAAGCAACCCTAAGACGAGATTGGTCACCTAATGTCATATACATATTACCAAAACTAACCTCGCAAGACATGCATCATTTCATAAAAGGACACTAAGGGGCTGTTTGGTAGCCTCTTGATGACCATTCAATGCTACCTCTTAATGGTTTAAAACCTCTGAATGAATAAGAGGTAACCTCAAGTCTGAATGATTAAGAGGTAACCTTTGAATGGTAAATCATCACATGTCACATTCTTCTACCTTCTCATTGGTAAAATTCTTAATGGTTCCATTAAGAGGTAGCCTCTTAATGACCATTTAGAGGCTACCAAACAACCCCTTACTCTAATATCGTACGAAATTGTTAAAGAAACAACCCAAGACCAACTTTGACAATGATAAGCATATACTTTGACTAAAATCAGGGCCGTCTTTGAGGGTGTTTAGAGTAGGCGACAACACATGACCCATGTTCTAGAAATATGTCCTTATAATTTCTTTTTAAAAATTTAGTAGTTATTTAACTTATTTTATGTTCTAGAAAGGGCTTAATAAATCAATAACCATTAGCTACTTAATCAACTAATCATTTAACCCATATATCCAATATCTCTTTGGTCATTTTAACCACTTCAAATAATAACCTAATAAATATTTAATAATTTTTTGAACGGCAAAGAATCTCACGTGTAAACACACTCTGCTTGGGGCTATGTCCAATGTCGACTCCTCAACCGCCATGAGACCGTGCTCCCTGATGCGCGGGAACCGGATGGAATTCATAAACCCTCGCACCCGTCAAGTTCGAACCCGGGATTAAAGCCCCGATTCGCCCCTTCACCCAGATGTCCATCGAAAATGGCACAAGCGGAAATTGAACCTGTGTCTCCACTGTAGATGACAGACCAATTAACCACCACTACTACAAAAACTGTTTTTTGCAGCGTTGAAAATGATTTTTAGAAGCGTTTGGGAAACGCTTTAAAAAATAGCGCCTCAAAAAATAGGAATATCTTTAGAAGCGGTGGTATAAATTATTAAATTAAAAATAAAATAAGGGCAATTAAATCTTTTACAGCGGTTCTGTATTTAATAATATTTCCACCAAAATTCAACCCAATTAATTTTTTGTAGCCGTTCTATATTTAATTATATTACCACCAAATTCCAAAATTCAACCCCCATTTATTCTGCTTTTATTTATATTTCCAGCAAAAGTTTTTAACCTGTATTTAATTATCCAAAATTTCACCTCAATCTATGAACACACCAATCCAGAAACCAATTTATGAATTTAGACATTCAAAGAAAACTTCAAATTTGATAACACTGATTTAACAAATCCAACAAAAGATAAAGTTATACAGGATATAGATCTCTTAGACAATAAAGAGTACTAACACTAATTAAACAAAACCTGACAAAACAAAAGTTTCTAGCAAGATATAAAACCATAAGAAAATAAAGAGTACCAACGACAAATCTATTTAATTGCATGGCTCCAATTTGGAAACATTCTCACTAAAAACCAAGGCATTATGATCCTTAGTAACTGGTCGATATCCTTTTGTGTAGCAATTCTTGTTGTTCGCCAAATCTAAAAAGAAATGAATAAATAAAAGTTAGATTTAAATAAAACAGCTACATATACATACAATCAAATACGTACACACATAACCATATGCATACAACCACATATACATATCCATACAGATGTACATACAAGCACGTAGACATTCACACATACAACTGTGTATACATATACATAAACACTAATAGACAAGGTATATATAAAATACTTACGTTCGTGGGAAAATTTTCTTGGTAAGTATAGACAAACTCCATCATATATCCCAACACCATGAATCCGCACTCCCATCCGCCTTTTTGTTGTTTACACTACAAAAAATTAACAACTGGTTATGTAAGAACTTAAGAAAAATCAATTAACTAGAACTCCATCATATATCCCAACAATTGATTCTGTTGAGAAGGATAACTTTGCGCCTTCGAAGAGCATACAAGAGAAACGACAAGGTGCAAACCTACTTCTTTTTCTTGTTTATATCTTCTTATGATTTTTTCTTTTTATATTAGTTTCTGATTACAACCATACTATGTCTTTTTACAACATTAATTGCTTGCTGCCGTCGAGTTTATTGCTCATCTCGTTAACCAGCAGGTTGCTCATGAGCTTATTACTCTCGAGCTTCTCACACTTCTCTTAGAAAATCCAACTGAAGACGGAGTTGAGATTGCTGTTGCTTTTGTTGCTGAATGCAGTTCGGTACTCCAGGATCTATCTCCTAAAGGCTTGCATGGCAGTGATGAGGCGTCTGATGACGAATCTTCACAGAAAGAGGAGGATGGGGAACAGATGAGGATAGCAGATGAAACCGAAACAAATCTGGTTAACCTTCGAAGAATAATTTACTTGACAATTACGTCGAGTGTTGACTTTGAGGAAGCTGGTCATAAGCTCCTCCAAATCAAACCGGAGCCCCGAGAAGAGGTATGGTAAAACAAGTATAATTTTTATATTAGTTTCGAGTATTTTCAGTCGTTTAGAAAACAAGTTTCATTTTTATATCAGATTCGAGTACACCCGCTTAAAACCCGACCCAAATGTACATTTAAAGGGTCAGTTTCAGTTCCTCACTTTATTCATAATTCAGTCCAGGCCCAGGTTGGTTCCAGTATGATCTAACGCGATGCTCGGCCCTAGTAATTATACACTTTACTAAGGGAGTTGTCTTTTATAATGAAATAGTTGCGTTGAATGTTCAGAAAACAAGTCAATAAGACATAGAAATGCATACCTCGACCATACTCCATGTGAACTTTGTTCCCTTAAAAACATCTTCAATTACATTTGAAAGAAGATAATTGTTTTTATCCTTGTTGCCCTTTAACGAATCCAAGATGAATACTTCTTTCTTTGCAGGGGAAATGATAAACAAGGACCAGTGATCACTGGAAAAAGAAAGTTACAAAACAGTTAAGTAAAATATAATTAATAAAATAAAGGAAAGCTAATTACAATAGACTAAGATGCAAAAAGAAAAATATATATATTATTACTTGGCTAAATACGGTGCAAGAAAGTATCGTTTGTCCATGTGAAGCTCATATACACCAAGAATGTGACCTTTAACTTCTTCGGGATTACGTTGGCACATCTCACCGTTGATCGAGTTTGGACCAAAGAAAGCGCATGGGTTGTATCTTTCACCATCATTTGACACCGTATAAAAGAGCCTTGTATAAAAAAATGATCAGTTAATAAATTCAGTTATCTACAAATGTTATTTACCAAATAGATAATTCAAAACAACTTACGCCGCAAACCAATGTATGATCGTGATATCAACCCAGCCGTTAGCGAATACTTGTAACAACGCCTCAATTTCAATGAAGTCTTTTAAGATGTAGGGATACATCCCATCAGGGATAGAAAACTCGATTGGAACAGGATTCAAATGATAATTACCAACATGCTTTTCTAATTCACTAACAATGTCTTAAACCCATGCAGGTCTTTCTTTTATTGCATTCAAAGCACTCTTTATTTTTCGGGCTTGTTTTTCTTGATCAGATTCTTCATTTTGTGGTCGTAGAATTTGATTGACTATGGGTATCGCCCACTAAAATAGCAAGACACCTAGTTATAACACACACTAAAATAACAGTTGGTTTGAGTATGGTGAAGTTATTAATTACCAGAGACTCGACAAAATCATCCGAATCATCCAAATTAATAGTATCTATCGGCATTTGTTGTTGATCTTCATTGGCTTCAGGCGACACAAACTAAAATAACAAACAATATTATAACATATAAAACAACTCAAACTAAAAGGTATAAACTACCTTAGGTATATAGACCGAAGTGCTCGTTTCAATTTAATAAGTTGAGGCCTTTCTCGAGGCACTATTTGATTTGTGGGGTGCCTCGATGTTCACAATCTACAATTAAACAGAAAAAAAAAACTAAACATGAAATTTACTGAAATGACATTGGAGTTGTGAAGCAGCGATTCAGAATATTAGAATATTTAGGACGAAATCAAGGATGGAAAGTCTATTTAGATAGGTGGTGCTGCATAAATATAAGAAAAGATAAAGTAACATATATATACTTTAATTAACTACAAATACATTTAGCGCGTTTCTTGGCCATTGGATAAAACCAGCAAGTGTATCATCCATATATTTAACTTCATCGTCCAAAGTCTCTGAAGGGACATCCTTGTCCTCATATCCAGGTATGACGGTATCCACTTGTACTTTCACACAACTGTCTTTCATGTGTTTCGTATGTAATGTCCTGATTCTAGTAGGATATGCCAGCCCCTTGGCTATCGTTATTTCTCTCGGCAAATCGTCGACCGATAACAGCTCACACTTACATACATCCTACAGAACCATATAACAAATTTATAAATTTTATCAAAGTGTTGTACCATTTATCCAAAAATTTAATTAAAATATGTTAGTGCAAATGTGTGCGTGTGTGAGTATTACTTGAATGTCTGGATGGTCTATATATGATCCACGCGATGCATAACTATGAAAACCCATGCTTCCATCCACCCTTTGTCTATCCTGGTTCACATTCATCTCATCACTTCTTGTTTGAGTGGTAGGCACACCATTCTGATTTGGTTGCCTATCACATTTATACAATCCTCCGTGAACTTTGGTTGAACCTATAAAGTAGATATTAAAAGATACATGAATAATAAATATATATATATATATGATACAATTCTCAACTATTCATATTTGGATATATATATATATACACACACATCATTACCTATGACATATGAAACTGTCCTTGATCGGCCCCCGCGTTCAGGCCCAAAACATCTAGTTAATGGATCTTCACGCCCTTGATAATACGTACCATCAGCTTTCATTTTACTCTCAGTACCACCCTGTAAAAAAATATAAATGTATAACACTCGACAAATTCTACGTGTGTGTATATAGTAAAAATATAAATGTAAAACATTCTACTAATTATATATATATATATACACACACACACACCAAAGAATTGACTTTTGGTTGTATATGATTGACTTCGTAGAAGCCAGTTTGTTTGTTTCGACTTGCTCGACCCGCAATATACAGTTGAGAACGTTGATGTTGTAACTTTTTAACAGAAGAATTTCTTTCCGAAACTTGTTTCCATCTACCATCAAAGTTGTCCTTTAAACCCCTATATCCGGTGCGTCCTGTACGGTGAAAGTCTTCGTTCTTTAGTGCACTTGCTCTTGCTTTTTCACTTTTTTTCTACGCATAAACCAACAAACAATTGTTAATAGTTACAAACATTAGAGAAAAATAATTATGATGATGATGATGATAATAATAATAATAATAATAATAATAATAATAATAATAAACATACCAAAAATTTTTCTTCCTTCTTTGACGCAACGAACACGGGCCACTTTGATCGATCGAGATACTTATACTTGTCAAAAGGCTCTTCATTTATTTTTACGTATTCTCTATACAACTTACTTCTCCAATCAGTACAATTTTTCTTGGCTTTTTTGAGGAAAACGTGCTTTGGTTTATCGTCTAGAATATTCCAATAATCCTAAGTAATTACAAAACAAAACAAACGTTAAAAGAAATAATTAACAAATATCGCATGTCTAAAATTTTACAAAACATCGAATAAAATACCTTAGCTTCCAGCCAAAGGTTTTCCCACCTTTGCTTGTCAAATTTATTTGTAGGAATATGATATGGAAACCTTGCTCTCAATGTTAATCCTAACCATGAAGCAAATTTACTTTTTTGTTTACCCATCGCTAGCATATCGTCATCAAAATCAACGTGCAATTCATCTTCTCTCATTTTCTTTGAACAAGAAGCAACACCTCTTTTACCTCTACCTCTTTTAGACATATCTCTGTTAAACAAAAATATATATATATGTATTTATAAGAATAGTTATCCAAATTATGAGGGTCAACACTATTTCAAAAGGGCTTTACAAATGTGGTATATAACGTGGTCATCTCCAAAACTTCCACTACATATGCTGAAGCCTTAAAAACAGTGCAAAAATCACATAAAAAGCATAAAACACGAGTTTAGCAACAAAACTTTCTAATCCTTCTCCTCATCTTGGTTCCATGTAAGTTAATTTCTATATATATGATCTGATGCATGCATCATGGTAACAAAATTCAAGTTTCAACGCGAGATTATGGCAACGCGTTACAAAGTCCACGCGTAAAGATCTTGGCCGGCGGCGGTGTCTTACGTGGATCAAAGCTTGATTGACGGATCCAGAAATTTTTTTTTTTTACGGGGGCACAAAATAGTTAGTTTATAAGAAGGCGGGTCAAAACAAATTGTTTAAAAATGAGTCAGGTAAAACCACTTCATACTTATCAAATTAATGATATCATTGTAACTTTTCATTTTGCAATCCCATACATATTAACTTTTTCTTTGCCAATATATACATATATAGGAATTATTGTCGGTTAATACTCTTTCTAAAACATTTCTATTTATCTTCTTACTAAAATATTTCATACCTTAATTACATTTTTAAAAGAGAGAGTACCTCTAAAATAAAAAATAATTTTATATTGAATAAGGTAATAATCGAATATTACAGTTAATCAAAATGAAAACCAAAAAAACAATAAATCATTAAATGTTGAAACGAAAATAAAAGGTAAAATATCATCTATTGCTGTGCAACTCATACATATACAAACTGATTATCTCAATTACAATGCAGCAACCCCAATAATTTATTAACCTAAAATAAATTAAAAAGTCATATTCTTCACCTCCAAACACAAACACCACCATAGTTACAGACTATAGTATCCGCCATATATATATATATATATATATATATATATATATATATATATATATATATACACATGTAGTCTGGATGTACGGTGGGCACAGGCCCACCCAACACAAAGGGTGAATCCGCCACTGATCACGGGGCGCCCCGACCACCCTAATAGCATGTAATATTCTGAAATTTAGCTCATACTCAAACAAAAAGTCAAGGTCTTCTATGTTTTATTCTGATATAGGAGTATACATGCAAATGTGGACACCTTAAACATGTAAAAAGAAAAATTGAACACGAACTAAGGACCATCAATCATACACAATAGAATATACAATAACTATTTAAAAATTAGGGACCACATTCCTAATATACAATAGAATATACAATAACTATTTAAAAATTAGGGACCACATTCCTAAACCAACACTAATAGAGCAAAAATAACACTAATGGCAACGTGAAATCATCATCATAAATCATAAACGGGGGGTTGACGATTAAGAATTAAGCCTGAAAAACCATAACACACTTGCCATAACATGAAATTATCCTCAAATTACTGACATTAAATACAAAATGTATATAATAAAGGAGAGAATAACATCACCAATTTCAAGTGGATTTGTGGGTGAACTTCGTTCTTGGATAAAAATTCGACTGAAAACAAAAAACCCTAACTGCGATTTGGAATAAATAATTGAGATTTAGAGCAAAAGCAATGAAGAAACCGCAACCCTAATAACTGTGAACGAGCGGGAGATGAAAGTGAAGGTATGGTTTCGCGCTATTTGGGAAACTTTGGCGGTTCGACTACCGCTCTATGATATTTGGGAATTTTTGACGGTGTATGTGTATTCAGAAAGGATTAGGCTATTTTATATAAGTTTTTGATGTTTAATATTTAATTAATCAATTAATTGACGTTGTATTGTATTCAGAAAGGATTAGGCTATTTTATATAACCTTTTAATTAATGTTTAATATTTAATTAATCAATTAATTAATGTCTACGATATTTGGCCAATTTATATAACTAGTTAAATTTTCGCCCGCGCGTTGCGGCGGGGACCCAATGACTGCAAAACGCGTGTCAGTAACGGCAAGCAGATACCGAATATCAAAACATAAATAAAAATGTCGTGAAAAGGATAGTCAATCCGTCCTAAAAAAACGATTTTAAATAACCTACTATAGGACCCACACGTCCTATACGTTGAAAATTCGCTTGTTTTCAGTTCAGTTATTATGGTGCTAACACGTTAAAATATGGATGAGCTCGGTACCTGTAACGGCACCGAAAGTACCGATCCGGAAAATCATCGAAATTAGGTACCGGCACCGAAGCTCGATACAATATGGTATGGTATTTGAAGGTAAAAATCAATAAATATAGATATAGTGCTAGACCGGTGTCAAATCGAAACTAATGATTCTGAAAACGGCAAAAGGTGGGTACCAAATTAGTACCGAAAATGATTTGGTGTAGTAAATTTGGTACCGATACGATACCGGTTTGATTACAGGATTTGATACTATTTTCTCATCAATAATCTAAATATCCAAGTTAATTACATGCTACAATTCATTCATTACGTAAAAAAAAAGAATGAAGCAAAATAAGTTATTGTGTATATAAAACCTCATTCAAACGAAATACAGTTTACTTACTGTGTGTATGAAAAGTAATCTAAACTGTGCAGTTACTTGCATTGCTACGTTGCTACAGGATTTGATGAGCTCGGTACCAACCGGTACCGAAAATACCCTTACCGAAATCCTCAAAAATGGGTACCGGTACCGAATATACCTGGTACAGTACGGCTTGATACGGTCGGTACTGGTACGACACCGGTATTTGAGGGTAAAACCCGATGAATACCGGTGCTGAACGGATACCGAAAATATACTCAGTTTGGTAAATTTGATACCGGTACCCAATACTATTCATTAAAGACTCTTTTTAATAATTTTTTATTGTTACTGTTCATTTCCTTTTGTTTTTAATATATAGGGCAATTATCAGCTCATATAATAATCGAATAATTCATGGTTTGGGATGGCAAAAATACCCAAGCCCAAAGGGTATACCTGAAACCCGACACAAATAGGACGGGTATGCCTCGGATATTGGGCCGGGTATGGGATTAGTTTTAAAAATTTTCGCGGGTATGGGATTAGGTGATACCCGACCCGATTACCCGAAACCACATATCCGTTTACCCGAACTATATACCCGATCATACACCTGAATTTTTTAATTTATATTTTTTTATTAACCTCTGTCTGTTAGTCAGTGGCGGTGGTATGAGTGTAAACGAGTCAAGATATTTTTGATCGATTTGAAAAAACTAAAAATTAGCCCGAAGTTAAACTTCACTTATTGACCTCAAGCCGGTTCACAAGCATGTACGATCGTGTTATTTATAATATTTGGAACCGGGCATAAATTATATAGTCTATTCAACATCATAAATTTAAATATACTAACACTTAAAATTAGGAGTTTACGAAATGACAAATAAATGGAGGTTCAAACTTAAGAAGCCAAAAATCATACAGAATCAAAATCAAATAAAATAAATATTGAGTGCTAATGCATAATTAATGAAACATCACCAAACCACACTAATTCAAAGAGCTAGAGCTATAATTTCCAATGATTCCTACAAAAAAGAAAACCATTATTAATAAATTAACAATTATAAAAAAAATAGATTTGGAAAGAGTATATATATATAGAGAGAGAGAGAGAGAAAGAGTATCAAACCTTTATCAATTAGTTTAACACGGTGCATCAAACATATATCCCATCGGTGTGGTCAGATCGTAAGTATGCAGTGGTGTGATCATTTGCATCATTCACTGGTTGAACATCGATAGAAAATGGTGGTAGGTCGTCAAACTGGTTGTATTCTTCCTCATCGACAACATCATCAACACCAAGGATACGTCGTTTACCTTGCAATACAATGTGGTATCTTCGTTTGCTCAGGTCATTGACAAAGAACACCTGTGTGACTTGTTTTGCGAGGATGAATGGTTCGGATGCATATGAATTTGTTGTGAGGTCGACTTGTGTAAAACCATATTTGTCAACTATTACACCTGTATGGTTATTTACCCACTTACATTTGAACACAGGTATCTCGAAGGCATGGTAATTCAATTCCCAAATTTCTTGTATGACACCGTAATAAGAATCCTTGGCAATTCTTATCCTTGAAGAATGATTATTATTGTCGAACTCCGCCCTTGATGCTATCACTGTAACTCCACTATTCTGCATTGTACTTTTTTCATCTTGATCTTTTGTGTAAAACGTATAGCCGTTAATGTCGTACCCTTGATAAGTCGTTACTCTAACATCTGGGCCCCGCCCCAACCTTTCCACGGTTTTATCAAAATCTTTTTGGCCAGAAGATCTCATTACCTTAATTTCAATCCAATTAGCAAACTCTTTGTTATGCTTCTTTTCATACCACATTTCGCTCTTACCCGGGTATGTTGACCGTAATGTTCCTTTGTGTTCGGAAATGTATGGAGCAATACAAGCCATGTGTTTTAGGACCTCAAAATGTGCAAGTTGTAAATCATCATGGTTTGGGAGGATTGTTTTCATACCAACACCTCCTTTCCCTTCAAGTCTACCCGAGTGACGGGATTGAGGAACACCAATACTTTTGACACCATCCAAATAACCTGTGAATAAACCAGTTATTATGTTGTAAATTATAATTAATGAAACTTATATATATTACTATAATATACTACAAATGTTATGAAATCACTACCTGTGCAAAACTCAGCCACCTCTTCAGTAGTATATCCTTCAACAATGCTACCCTCAGGTCGATTAGGGTTTCGTACATAACCTTTTAAGAAACCCATATATCTTTCAAAAGGGTACATGTAGCGTAGAAATACAGGGCCACATGTCTGGATTTCTCCTACGATATGGATTACAAGGTGAACCATCACATCAAAAAAAGATGGAGGAAAGTACATCTCAAGTTCACAAAGCGTGATGATAATTTCTTTTTGCCACTCATTAAGTGACTCGGGCTCAATAACTTTTGAGTGTATCTTGTTAAAAAACAAACAAAGTTTTGTAATTGTATGTCGGAGGTAATCCGGTAACAATCCACGTACTGCAATTGGAATCATATGTGTCATCAAAACATGACAATCATGAGACTTCATACCAAGCAATTTTAAGTCTTTCATCGACACCAGCTTTTTAATGTTTGCAGAATAGCTGGATGGAACTTTAATATCTTTTAAACATTTACAAAACTTTGTTTTTTCATCTTTTGACATAGTATAGCACGCAGGTGGCAGATAAAATTTTCCTCCGGGTGTCGCGACAGGAGCAAGCTTTTTACGTATTCCCATTTCTTCCATGTCTTTACGGACATTAATCCCATCTTTAGTTTTCCCGGGTATGTTTAACAATAAGCCTATCAAGCTCTCACATACATTTTTCTCTATATGCATAACATCTAGACAATGTCGAACTTGTAAATTCTTCCAGTAAGGCAAATCCCAAAAGATTGACTTTTTTTTCCAAATGGCGTCTTTCTCAACACGATTTCTTTTTCCCAACACAACATTTAGTTTTTCAACTCGTGAAAATGCATTAAATCTTTTCCTCACTGAACGGTCCTCAACAGTTCCGTCAAACTCCTCTTTTTTATTTCGATAATTATGACCTTGGGGAAGGAATCTTCGATGTCCCATGTATACAGTTTTTTTGCAATTATTTAACCACACCGAACTTGTATCATCTTCACAAACAGGACAAGCTGACTTACCTTTCGTCTTGTATCCTGACAAATTACCGTATGCTGGAAAATCACTTATGGTGCAAAAAATCATGGCCCGTAATTTAAAATATTCTTTCTTATAAGCATCATATACTTCTACACCTGTATTCCATAGAGTTTTTAAGTCATCAATTAAAGGAGACAAATAAACATCAATGTTATTACCAGGTTGTTTCGGCCCTTGAATCAACAAAGACATCATTATGTATTTTCGTTTCATGCATAACCACGGTGGAAGATTGTAGATGCATAGAAGAACTGGCCATGTACTATGACGACTACTCATGTTTCCAAAAGGGTTGAACCCGTCTGAACTAAGTCCAAACCGTATGTTTCTTGTCTCGTTACCAAACTCAGGAAACATATTATCAATATTTCTCCACTGGGGTGAATCCGCAACATGTCTTAATTTTCCATCCTTTACACGACTATCTGAATGCCAACGCAATAACTTTGCTTCTTTCTCATATGAAAATAACCGTTTCAGTCTAGGTATAATTGGGAGGTACCACAACAATTTAGCTGGTGGTCCATTTTTTGTCACATCATCGTTAACTTCATCTGTTTCAAGTTTACGCTTATACCTTGACACACCACAATAAAAACATTTATGATCTTGCTTGAAATCCTTTACATACAACATACAGTCATTTGGACATGCATGTATTCTTTGAACTTCTAATCCCATCGGACACGTCAATTTTTTTGCTCGGTATAACGAAATTGGTAGCTCATTACCTTTCGGAAGAATGTCATGTAAAAGCACTAATAGATCTGTGAAACTTTTATCACTCCATCCGTGTTTTGACTTTAAGTTAAACAACTTCAACACAACATCTACTTTACTAATCTCAGAACCGGTATATAATGGTTTTTCTGAATCATCAATTAGCTGCTTTAACTTTTCTTGATCGATATCATCAACATTAGTCTCTAAATCATTAAGCATTTCACTTACATTTTCATTAGGGACATTTAAATTGTCACTGGGGACATTTAAATTGTCATTGTCGTGATTGCCTAAACTAATTGACGACGTGCCATGTTCAACGCGTGATTCCCCGTGCATTGATCAACAAGTGTATTTAGGCATAAAACCATCTTTCATCAAATGAAACTCTATATCTTTGACATCATCATATTGTTGGAAATTTTTACAAATCATACAAGGACACCAAATCATTTGACTTCCAACATTCAATCTATTAGCTTCGGCAACTTTAAGAAAACTTTCTATGCCATCCATATATGCTGAGCTAGTACGTGCACTATCGTACATCCATTTTTTACGATCCATCTAAAAATTTAAATAAATAAATAAATGATATAAATGTGTGTGTGAAAAAAAAACGATAAATGAAATTAGTTGTATTTCAAGCTATCAATAAACAACGAAAATAAATAGAGTATTAACCATATATATAAAAATAAATGTAATATAATAAGAAACTTATAACCTAAATGGAATTAAATGGTGGTTTTTAATAACTTTCAACCAGATTAACTTTTATGTCGCTCAAACTATATTTAAACTAAATAACTAATACGTAAATACATATAATAAAATAATATAATCAAATTAGAACCTAAATTATGTCAAATATCTTCAGCTAAATTTTCAAGAAACTCAAGCCAGTTACCTTTCCTGGTATTTTTCTAGTCTACATATTTATAATGATAAAGATTCAGCTAAATTTTGTTTCTCATCAATGGGAGTGAAAGTTCAAATTTTAACAAATTTAAGAGTAGGGGTGTGAATTTCTAAAACGACCCGAAAACACGACACGAACGTAACACGAAATTTGCGGGTTTAGGTTTAGTCTAAACGGGTTCGGGTCAGTTTCAGGTTGAATCCGCGAACCCGTTTAGCTAAACGGGTCGAGTTCAGGTGAACCGGTCAGGTTGACGGGTTGACCCATTTAACCCATTTATATGATATTTTATTTTTTACAATATATTTTATGTCATAAATTTATTTGGGTGTGTATTTAATACATTTTTATAATTTAAAAAATAATTTTATTATAAATATTTGTGTTTTTTAATAAAATTTTAATCTTAATATATTAATTTGCGAAAAAATTTAAAATTTGAAAATTCGGCTTGTACGGGTCTTGTTCGGGTCAACCCGCTAATATTCTGGTCGTGTTCGGGTTCATATACATGACAAGATTTTCGGGTTCGTGTTGGGTTCGGGTTCATCTAAAATTTTCAGGTTCAGGTTGGGTTGAACCCGCCAACCCACGAACCCAACCCGTTTAGCACCCCTATTTAGGAGTCTCATCAATGGGAGTGAAAGTTCAAAATTTAACAAATTTAGGAGTAAAATGTTAAATATTTACAAACATAGGAAACCCGAGCTTCTCACTTTTCTTTAAAATTTTCCCTTTAAATTTATAAAAAATAACCTTTCACTCCTAAATTTGTAAAAACCAGTCTCTCTCCATTTTATATGAAAGAGAAATTAAAATTACTTGACCCCCAATATTTTATATTCACTTATATAAAAAAATTAACGTAATATAACCAAAATTTTCTAACCTGTATCCACTTAAATGATGATGGTTTGTACTTGTATTTTTGGTGTTTTTCACGATGGCTCTTTCGGATGCTATAATTACATACAGTTGATGCTTGATATATGATGCTATCAACAAATTAGAAAAGCTGATACATAAATAAATGGATTAATCAATAACTATATATAAAAACAAATGTAATCTAATCAAACTTTCCAAACCTTTAATTGTGATGATGAATGAGAGGAATTCAATGTGATTGTTGAGGAATTGCATATGAAACGATATTAGGTTGAAGATGACCTTTTTGTTGATGAGTTGAATGAATAGGAATTAGTTGAGAAAAAGAAGGTATTGATAATAACTATATAATAATACGTTTGAGATTTATAATAATTATTTAAAACAAAATCAATTAATACATAAGATGATTTTGTACATACTTATCTCATTGAACTTGGCGCACACTAATTTTAAATTAAAGTATTATTATTTTTCTTTTTAAACTTGAATTATTTTCATGTTACATAAAATAAAATAGATACAAAACGCTTCTAAAGGTTGATTCTTTAACATTTATAAAATAAAATATTAAATGAAAATTACTAAACGCTTCTAAAAAGTATTATTCAAAAATTCATTTTGAAACACAACTTTTTGCAGCGGTTTATGAGAAAACGCTTCAAAAAAAAGTATACAAGCGCTGCAAAAAACAAGTTTTGTACTAGTACTGAACCAAATTATCAGGACTAGAAACTTTTAATTATTAGCATCAGTATGTAAATAAAGTGGATCTGACATTAACGACTGACGTATGATGCATAACCACTATACGATTAACAATTTAACTCCTCGATAATACATATAATAATCTCTTTGGATAATCGATCAAGGGGTCCATGTTGTCACACATGGCCTCCACGACCCAGACGAAATAAGCTATAGCACAACATAAATCCTATTTGAATGATCTGATATATCACTTATTTTATGTGATCCGAAAAGAATTCAACTATTTTGTAACCAAAACGACGTCACATTATACTATAACTTAAAAGAAAAAGTTGGTGGAAACCCCTCCCCCATACTTTTATAATGTTGTAATTTTAGTTCTTTGACTTTGGCACCTTCAAAGTTACATAAAATGGCAAATTTAGTCCCTAAACTACTACTTCATTTTACAAATAGTTTGCTTTTGACACCCCAATTTTGTCGTAGTTTCCTTTTTAGCCCCAACTTTGTTATAGTTTCCTTCTTACCCCAAAACTTTATTAAATTTTATCCTTACCCTTTCTTAGCCCCTTAAGTTTAGAAAATGCAATTTTTAACCACTCAATTTTTTATGAACTTTGTAAATGCCACTTTGACCCTTCGAGAGTTTTTGGCTTGACGATATAAATTCGAGTTAGTAGGGTCGCGTATAATACGTTATGATTGTACGATATAAATTCGATTTACGTTATGTTTTGATCCAATCGCAATGCAACTATAGGATACATTGAGTTCAATTGGACACGTCAAATCGAGTTAGTCGGGTCGCGGATAATACGTTATGATTGTACGGTAGAAATTTGATTTACGTTACGTTTTGATCCAATCGCAATGTATAGGATACATTGAGTTCAATCGGATACGTCAAAACAAAGGTTTTCATATGGTTAACACATCACATAACCTTTAGACTAATCCGTATGATATTTGCGAACCACGCCGCAACGCGCGCTGGTCTTGTTACTAGTTTATGTGATCCGAAAAGAAATCAACTATTTTGTAACCAAAACGACGTCACATATCATAATATTTTATATAATTGTCACCATCCCCTCATTCCTGTTTACGAAAAACATGTAAACCTTACATTATCTCCTTCAACACAATAATAATAACAATAATAATAATAATACAGAAACCCTAGAATCTTCCAGAAACACTCTCTATCCATTCTTGTAAAGGCGATTCAGTTTCACTTTCTAGGGTTTCGATTCCAGATCGATCGAATCTGAATATCAAATCATCAGAAGTTTCAAATTATCCATGGCGGAAGAGTGTAATGATTCCGATAGAAGAACTGGTGGCGGTGACGGTGAAGATCGGAGTGACGGAAGCGAGTACTCGTCGGAGGACGAAGGGACGGAGGATTACCGGCGTGGAGGTTATCATGCGGTTCGTGTTGGTGATGTGTTTAAGCATTCCAGATATGTTGTGCAGAGGAAGCTCGGTTGGGGACATTTTTCGACTGTGTGGCTTGCTTGGGATACGCATAAATCTGTATGGAGTTTTTGTTTTGTTTTCGTTGAGATATGCATGAATATACACTGAACTTGTTGCTAGTTTGTGTGTTTATTGATGTCGTGTGGATAGTAGGTGAAATTGGTGGTTCTGTTTAACAATTTATACTGAATTTGTTGCTAGTTTGTGTGTTTATTTATTGATGTTGTGTAGATAGCAGGCGAAATTGATAGTTTATAATAATTTACACTAAATTAGTTACTAGTTTATGTATCGGTGATATATCGGTCCCCTAGTAAAATATCGGTGAGAATATCGGTACCGATATTATCGGCGATATTGACCGATATTTGACCGATATATCACTGAATTATTAGGGGTTAATTTATTCTGCAAAGGCTCCTAAAAATAAGAAGTGTACGCAATGAGTCGCAAAAAAGACACAATGACGCAAATATAGAAAATACACAATGGTAAATAAAAGACCCAATGATAATAACCAAAATTCTAAAATCTACAACCTATAAATCCAAAAGTCAAAACCTAAAATCTCACATCGTAGAGTTCGATGAGACGGTTCCAATGCCGCTTGAGTGAGGTCAATCGGAGTCCGTTTGATACCCTTTGTATGACTTTTTATTTTTAGGAGCCTTTGTATTTGATTCCAAACCGAATTATTAGTGTTAAAATACTATATACATAAATTCTGCATGATATTAAAATTATATCTCAAATATCGGTCCTTGACTGATATCCGATATTTTACCGCGTTAACTGCATAGTGTATCTGTTGATATTGTGTAGATGGTAGGTGAAGTTGATGGTTCTGTTTGACAGTTTCTCTTAATTGGAATCATCCTAGTTGTGATCACGATTGAACTGTTTGAAATCAAATGTTCACAAATAATAGTTTTCTAGCCTTTTTAGTTATTCTGATGGTTTAGTATATGATTTTGTGGGTGAAACACGCATTGTTAGGGTATCTGTTTTGTAGAGATAGGTAGCTTTGAAAGTGCAAAAGAGTGCTGAACGTTACACTGAATTCATTACTAGTTTATCTATATGATATAGCAGGCGAACTTGATTGTTCAATTCAAGTTAGTTAAAAATTTCCCCCAAATTTGGAATCATCTGAATTGTTTACAAGCTTAGAAATAATGGTTTTTTTTAAGCCTTCTGCCTTATTAGTTTGCCTTATAATTTAGTATATGATCCTCGTGGATGAAACAAACATTATTAGGGTAAAGTGCGGTCTGTTTTGTAGAGGTATGTAGCGATGAAAGGGCCAAAAAGTGCTTAACGTTACACTGAGTTTGTTACTAGTTTATGTATCTATGATATTGTGTAGATAGAGGCGAGGTTGATGGTTCAGTTTTAACAATTTCCATCGAATTTGGAATCATCTGAAATGTGATCGCACTTAAACTGCATGAGATCAAACACTTGGATATAATAGTTATCAAACCTTTTTAGTTTGTCTGATAAATTTTACATGTGATTATTGTCAATGAAACAAGCGTTTTTAGGGTAAATTGTGTTGGCCTGTTTTGTAGAGGTATGTAGCTTTAAAAGTACAAAAGAGTGCTCAACATTACACCGAGGCAGCAATGGACGAAATCACAATATTAAAGCAAATAGCCGAGGGAGATCCCGACGACAAGAAGTGTGTTGTGAAGCTTCTAGATCATTTCAAACACTCCGGACCAAACGGGCAGCATGTTTGTATGGTTTTTGAGTATTTGGGTGATAATCTTTTGACGCTAATAAAGTATTCCGACTATCGCGGGATTCCTCTAAACAAAGTTAAAGAAATATGCTACCATGTTTTAGGCGGTTTGGATTACTTGCATCAACAGCTTTCTATTATTCACACCGATCTTAAACCCGAAAATATTTTACTTTTATCTACGATCGACCCCGACAAAGATCCAAGAAAAACAAACGCGCCTCTCATTCTTCCATCTGGTAAAGAAAAAGTTTTAGCCGAATCTGGATCTTCTAAGGATATTAAGAGCTCAAACAGCGATCTTACCAAAAACCAGAAAAAGAAAGTTAAAAAAAAGGCTAAAAAGGCAGCCCAAAATTGCGTCGGAAACGAAGAATCAGAGGAAAACGATGATGATTCAAATAGAGACATCATTAATGAACATGCTGAATCGAATAACTCTTCTGAAGCACGAGATTCCCGCAATGAAAGTCAACTTAACAGGAGAGGAAGCCGGTCAACTAGACGGAAGCTATTAGAGGAAGTTGATGTTAAGTGCAAACTTGTTGATTTTGGTAACGCGTGTTGGACGTATAAGCAATTTACAAGTGACATACAGACTAGACAGTACAGGTGTCCTGAAGTGCTATTAGGATCAAAATATTCAACGTCTGCTGATTTATGGTCATTTGCATGCATATGCTTTGAACTTGCCACTGGGGATGTTCTTTTTGATCCTCATAGCGGTGAAAACTATGACAGGGATGAGGTATGAACATTTAGTTTTAGAAACTTATAGTTATACATCTTCGTAATTGTAGAGAGTTGATGTGGGTTGGGTTGTCCCGAAACACTTTCTTTTCAAGAAATATAATTTTTTTAATAAGTAATTAGTCTAGGCGTCTAGCTATTTTGCTATATATTATTCCAAACATTATATTATTCCAAACATTATATTATTCCAATTTGCTATATACTCTAGCTATTTTTAAATTTTCTATTAACAACTTTGAGTTATCAGTAGTATTAGACATTTGAACTTGACATCATTCTTTGAAGTAGGGGTGTGCACGGTTCGGTTCGGTTCGGTTTTATGGTGAAATCAAAACCGTAACCAAAATGTTCGTTTTTTGGTTTTTGAAAACTGTTCGGTTTTAGGAACGGTTCGGCTCGGTTATTCGGTTTTTGAACAAAATTACTTAAGATTTAAAAATAAAAGGTATGATCCAAGATTTAAGAATCTTTCTTAGATGTTACATTTAAGTTATTATATTTAACACTTTTAATTAATAATGTTCACATAAATTTAACCTTCTAAACTATTTTTATGTTTCTCCAAAGGTTTTTATTAAGACATTTTCTTTTATAATACTTTGAAAATCATTTATAACTTTTATGTTAACCTTGGTTATCTCTTGTAGGCGATGGATAAATAATATCAAAGATAAATAAACATGTTAATTTCTTATTATAAATGCTTAACATTCAAGAACAAAAATAATAATTCCTAAATCAATATATAACAAACATTAAAAAATGATTTTTAAGGTTATTCGATTTGGTTATTTTTTCGTTTTTCATAAAATGCAAATCCGTAACCGGACCGCAAATTTTGGTTTGTGTTTTTTTTTCGGTTTATTGTACAGTTCGTTTTTTTTTCGGTTCGGTTAACTGGGTTTTCTCGGTTGCTGTTCGTTTTTTTTGGTTTTCTGCTCACCCTTACTTTGAATTGTCATCCATCTGTTTCCAAGAAATATTTTTTTATATTAATATGTTTAGCAGCAGTTATGCCATGATCATACAACTAGTACTCCCTTAAATGTCTTATGTTTTACTTATCTGATAAATTACTACAGTCAGCTTCTAACGTTAGTTTGTTTGCAATGTTTTTTTAATCTTTGGTCTGTTACTAAATTTTGTTTGTACTATATGTAGGATCACTTGGCGCTAATGATGGAACTTCTGGGAATGATGCCTCGAAAGGTTGGACAATATGTATTATATTCATTCTATTAATATTGTTTTAATTAAAATGCCCATTTCATCCCTGAGGTTTGGCCAGTGTTGCGACTTCCGTCCAAAGGTTTTTTTTTTTTCTGTATCTGGATCCAAAAGGTTTGAAATCTTGCCATTTTCATACGACTCGTTAACTCCATCAATTTTTTCTCAGTTAATAAAGTGAAAAAGACCGAATTGCCCTTTAGGTTAACTAAGTAGACGAAAATACCCCTGTCTTAACGGAGAAAATGGATGGAGTTAACAAGCCGGATGAAAATGGCAAGATTTTACATCTTTTGGATCCAGCTGCAGAAATACAAACCTTTGGATGAAAGTTGCAAAACTGACCGAATCTCAGGGACGAAAATGGCATTTACTCTTTTGTTTTAAACCAGTTCATTAGAGATGGTGATTTCAATCCATTTAGTTATGATTGGGTTGATTACTTTCTGTTAATCTCAAACGGGTCAAATGAGTTGAACGAGCTAAATGGACGCTTTATTCAAAGATTATGATTATTATGCAGATAGCTTTAGGTGGCCGTTACTCTCGGGAATTCTTCAACCGACACGGTGATTTACGACACATACGCCGTTTACGTTTTTGGCCTTTAAACAAAGTCCTTATGGAGAAATATGAGTTCAGTGAACAAGACGCAAAGGAATTGGCTGATTTTCTTTTTCCGATACTTGATTTTGTCCCTGAAAAGAGGCCTACTGCTGCTAAATTACTTAAACACCCTTGGATCACCGGAATATCTCAGGATCTTGGTTCTGTTACAGTTACCACTCCTGCGGCTGATAACAATATTTTGGATAATAACGGAGCTGCTTCGGTTGCAACTGATGCTGAAGTTTTGGTAAATAACAAAGGTGCTCCTGTTGCGACTGATCGTAAGATTTTGGAAAATAAGAAAGAGAAAGATGAAAGAGAAGCAATGGAGATTGGAGTCGGGAATATAGTAATCGGCGGAGTTTCGAAACCCGCTCTAAGATAAGCCTGCTAAGTTTCACAGGTATCTCTCTCGCTTTTCTTTTAATAACACGGCTTCATTCTTGAATTTTACCCCAAGATTCCAAAACGGAACTTTAAAATTGGTCAGATTTGGGTTTGGGTTGGTATATAGGCAGGGTTGGGTTGACTTGTAAACACATTGTTCATTATAATAACTTGAGGCGACGCGATCAGACACCTCCGGGCCTTGAGGCGACGCTTCATATACATAAAGCAACACTAGGCTTTTGAGACCTTAACACCGAGTAAATTGCATTTTACGTTTTTTAAGTTTGAGCCAAATCGCAGGTGTTGTTCTTTAACTAACGAAATTACACTGGATGTCGTTTATGTTAGTGTTTTCTATCATACGGTGTCCTTTTGCCCTAACCCAGTTAATTTTTTTGTTAAGTCTTAACACGTGCCACTCACATGAGGGCATAATGGTTGTGTTAAGAGTTAACAGAAAAAGTTAACTGGGCGGGTTAGAGCAAAAGGACACCGCCTAATAAGAAACAGTAACATAAAAGGACATCCAGTGTAATTTCGTTGGTTAAAGAGGAACACCTGTAGTTTGGCTCAAACTTAAAGGACGCAAAATGCTATTTACTCCATAAACACCTTTGAGCGCCTCACGCTTTTAAAATTAAGATGAATAGTTAATTATCATCACAAAGCGAATTGATCCTAATAATGAACATTACTTTTTAATAGAATGTTTTGGGTGTTATGCGTTAAAAATCGACATTAGGCCACAATCAACTCCTTTGTCTTGTTCTCGCGGTAACTAAATGTTTTGAGATTTCATTCTTTGCAGGTTATTTGTCGAGGCGTGATATTGAATTGATTTTCTTGTGAAAGATGAAACACGAAACGAGCTTTTGGTATGTTTTGCGACTTGCGAGCATGGTGAAAATGGGTGTAGTTAGAAGTATTCTTTGTACAATATGGGTATTATGTTTTTCTGGGACATGGACTAAAGCTTTTCTCCTAGAGGAAAATACTACATATTGGTTGTAATGTGGTTATGAGTCTCATAAGAGACCATGCATTCTTCAAGTAGAGGAATCATACAAAGATGATGGTTAATTTTATTGTTATATAAAAGGGTATAAAGTTATTTGTTTTTCTAGGAGTTGAAAAGAGAACATTTTATTTCTTGTGTGGTAAGATCAGAATGGGCTAATTAAATAAAATTTGGTTTGGGTCAAAATGGGTTCGGGCTAAAAGTAAGGTAAAGTCGAAACTAGGGCCGTTCAAACCGCTTGGCGTTCGTCGCTCGCTCGACGCTCGTTCGGGAATTGCTTGAAAAAATGCTCGTTGGATTTGACGCTCGATTGTAAACGGGCCGCTCTGCTCGGTTCGGTTTGTAAACGAGCCAAGCATGAGCAAAGGTCCGCTCAGCTCGGTTCGGCTCGAATATATATATACATATACACATACACCAATATTTATACACACATACATAAATACTTAAATATAAATTAAATTTATAGTTTTATATATATACTATTCTATTAGATTTTGGTCAACTATGTACAAATTTAGAAGTATATCTATACGTACTAACCCGATCACGCCAATAAAAAATTAATATCACATCTAAAAGTTAAACCCTAAACAGCTAAACGACAGTCTGCTCATCGCCTCTATGTTTCATGTCGTTACCCTAAGTCAATCGTCTCTTGCTCTCAACGTCATCGTTCGTGCAATATGATCATCGTCTCGTCGGCAACAACATTGTTATTCATAAGAAAAATATTATGCTATGAAATACGTTTGTTTATTAAGATATAAAAACTTGAGACCCTACATTGTCACTATCTCTCTCAGCAAATTTAAATCGGGCGACACGGATATCCAAATCGCTCGAACTTCGCTCGCCGCTCGCTCGAAATATATAATGCTCGGAAAATGCTCGCTTGATTTGTGGCTCGGTTTTAAATGAGCTGCTACGCTCGGTTCGGTTTGTAAACGAGTCAAGCACGAGCAAAGGTCCGCTCGGTTCGGCTCGGCTTGTGAACAGCCGTAGTCGAAACGAACCTTTTAAGAAAAAGTTTCAAATGACAAAACATCAAAACATAAAACAACTATATTTAATCTAATCCTACTGCCATGTACTCGTCTAGTCAACAATTTCAATCTGATTAGACTGTGTTGCGTGTTCACGAATTCCATGGGTTCACCGCGCCACGTTGGATCGTTAACGGCACCGCGCCATGTTGGATTGTTAACGGGCAGCACACCGTGCCGACTCGTTAACGCATCCTGCCAACAACCCATTTCGTTAACTTGCAAGTTAACGGCTTTTGGCCAAAAAGATCCGTTGACAAGCGATGAGGAGGAATTAGTTGTTGGACTTGGGTTTGTGTGGGTATCCGTTGGGTTGGCCGGGTTTTATTTTATTATAAAATTGTAGGGTTGAAGTCGATGTATACAAATCGTTTTTTTTTTAAACCGGTCCGGTTTTTATTATCCGAAACAAATATCTAATTTGAATCTTTTATAAAAAAACTAACTTTTGTAATATTGTAGTTTTTATTTTTTTAAATGTATTTTATTATTAATATTTTATTAAATAAAAAAATTAATTGAATACTGATTATTAAGTGATTGCGACTTCGTTAACTCACAATGCCAAGTTAACGAAAAATTTAGTTAATGGTACTATGTTGAGTTGGCATTAACGTGGCTGCACTTTTTCTTAATTAATTGAAAATTCAATTAACCTACAACACATAGTCTTATAGTTTTGGTTCAACTGGCCAGTTCACATACTATTTAGTGGCTGTGATCAAAGACTTTCAGCTAGCAAATTCACATCCTTTACACTTGGCTGAGTTTGTTAGTAAATACTAAATAGCCAACATGGTCGTTCATTGCTAGTTATATAGTTGCAACCCGTTAACCTCTTTGACATAGGTTAAACGGGCCTTGTTCAGGTTACACGATTTTATACATGTTCAGGTTATTGAAATTTTTGACACAAATAAAATTATGGGTTGTGTTCGGGTTCAAGAATTCAACCCACCAACCCGTAACCTGCTAACATGCCAACCCGACACGATTGACACATTTACCCAACATGTAACGCTTTTCGTTAAGGTTTCATATTTCTTGTTTGCTTCTCATTTTGTAATTAACAAGTAATAATCTCTTAACATAGAAGATCTGATTTTATCGAGAAATTTTAGGAGAAACTGATCGATTTTTTCATTTGATTGCATAATCCAATGAAAATCTGGTTTCGTAGGTAAAATGAAGTAGTTCAGTTCGTCCCACATCGGCTTAGAGATGTCCTTTTAGCTGGTATTTATATCCGGGAAAAGCAATGACTTTTGTCCCTTTGGGGACATCCGATAAAATTGGAGCGATACAGAGAAGATTAGCATGGCCCCTGCGCAAGGATGACACGCACAAATCGAGAAATGGTCCAAATTTTTTTTTTCATCGTCTTGGGACATAAAATAAAGAGTAAACTGCCATTTTGGTCCCTGTGGTTTGGGCACTTTTGCCATTTTAGTCCAAATCTCAAACTTTTTAAATCTGGGTCCCTGTGGTTTCACTTTTATTGCCATTTTAGTCCAAAATGCAAAAACCCCTTTTTTAACTGTTGAAAACTGGTTGTTTTGTCTTTTTGTGCAGGGGCATTGTGCAGGGGCATTTTTGTCCATATCAGGTTTTATTATAACTGTCACAGGTCTTGGCAAGACGGTGGCTCTTGAGATGGACAAAAATGCCCCTGCACAAAAAGACAAAACAACCAGTTTTCAATAGTTAAAAAAGGGGGGTTTTGAATTTTGGACTAAAATGGCAATAAAAGTGAAACCACAAGGACCCAGATTTAATAAGTTTGAGATTTGGACTAAAATGGCAAAAGTGCCAAAACCACAGGGACCAAAATGGCAGTTTACTCTAAAATAAATAAGTTATCAATGAGCTTAATGGGTTAGTAAGTAATATCACATGGAGCAATTGGTTAAATTTTGATATTTCAGTTTTGTTGTAATGTCGTTTTTGGTTTTTGTAAATTTTTTTCAGCTTCTTGTTGGCCGCTATATATATAGTCGTTGCCGTTAAAAAAAGAAATATCACATGAGTCAAGATAGGTTGAATAAAGTACAAGCCGAGTATGAACGGACGTTAGGTTAGAGCGTCTTTCGGGTCGTTTATTTTTTCCATCAACCCTCATTTTTTTATTACCGCTGATTCATTCAACCATTTTTCCTACTTAAAAATCGAAAGGTTGCGTCACACTTGCAGGTTAGTGTAGTAATCTTGGCTATAAACCTGTCGTGCAACCTGACCGTAACCAAAATTTGCTACATACACCATGTATTCGTGTAGTCAACAATTTCGATCCGATTTTGGACTGTGGTTCAGCTGGCCAGTTCACATACTATTTTGTGGCTGTGATTTCAGACTTTCAGCTAGCCACTTCACATCCTTTTTTGGTTGTTGTTCTTGGACACTTAGCTGGATCCACAGTAACAATGTGAGTTTATTGGTAAAACACTAAAACCTTGTAAACAACCAATCTGATTTGATCGAGAAAACACCGTGGAGTACAAAAATATGAGTTAGAGTTTGTGCAAAGACGACGATGAACGGAGAAAAGAAGGTTTTAAGAAACACTGTGATGGAGTACATAATTTGAAATTAGAGTTTGTGCGAAAACGAAAAGAGCAGATGAAAGAAGGTTTCAAAGTTTTTTTTTTTTTTTTTTTTTTTTTTTTTTTTTTTTTCAAAAAGAAATTTTTATTTCATTCCAATCATCAGGGCAAATTACATAAGGATAGCAGGTAGACGAGCAACAAACTGCGCCGCCATCCTTTTCTGAATAGAAAACCCTAATCTACTAAAAACAAAGCCCCGCCCCTGAGGGGTCGAAAAGTTGCTATGGACCACACGCTGCACTCTAGACAAGAACCGAACTGCTTCCGGTGCCAAGGAGCCGAACATATTTGAGTTTGTACGAAGACGATAAAGAACATAGGAATAAAGGTTTTAAAACATATTATAGTTTGTGCGTAGACGACGAATCGAGGAAAAAAAATTTGGACCATTTCTCGATTTGTGCGTGTCATCCTTGCAAGGGGTCATGCTAATCTTCTCTGTATCGTTCCAATTTTATCGGATGTACCCGAAGGGACAAGTAAAGTTGTTCACCCTCACTATAAATAGCAGCTACAATTTCATCTCTGAGCCGATGTGGGACGAAACATATAACTAATTTCTTGACTTTTATTTTATTCTGATTAGCTTTTATCAACTACTTTTTTTTTTCAAGCCAAAATCTTTTATAAACAATCAACTCTCAAATACTCATCGGTGTAAATGAAATTTTTTTATATAGATCATCTATGGTATTGCATTTAGTTGGTTTTTGTTTAAAGTGTAAATAAATAACAATGAAAATTGTGAGTTCAGACTTTACAGATTATTTTAGCTTGCCATTTGTTTACTATTAATCTTTCTTGTTGTTTCTAATATGCATTTTATTTAAGAAAATGTTAAGAGATTATAAATTGTTTAATTATTTCAAAATAACAAGCCAAAACTAGAAATATGAAACCTTATAAGAAAATCGTTACATGTTGACTAGACGAATACATGGTGTATGTAGAAAATAATGGTTATGATCAGGTTGCACGACAGGTTTAAAGCCAAAACTACTACATTGACGTGCAAGTGTGATGCAACCGTTTGATTTTTAGTAGGAAAAACGGTTGAATGAATCATAGATGAAAAAAATGAGGGTTGATGGAAAAAATAGAGTTAATTGCCAAAATCGCCCCTGAGGTTTGAGCACATTTGCCATTTTCGTCCAAAATGACACTTTTGTACCATTTTGCCCCCCACGTTTGTAACTTTTTGCCATTTTCATCCAAACAACTAACTTAGTTTATTTTTTCTGTTAAGTTGAATGATATTTGGATGAAAATGGCAACTATAAACCACAGGGACGAAAATGGCAAATGTGCTCAAACTCTTTTTAATTTCTTTTATTTAGTTAATTTTGTCACATATATAATAAAAAAGAATATACATGCAATTTTTATATGAAAAAAATAATAGTTTTCTCACATATTTTTTATAAATTTTCATCCAACCACTAACTAAGTTAATTTTTTTCTATTAAGGCGAAGAATGTTTTAAATTTTATAAATTAATACAGAAATTAATTTCCAATTGTTTATATAGGTCAATTTTATAAAAATAAATCTACTTAAACCTCTAATTTTTATAAAACTAAAATGCTTGTGACCTTATAGAAAAATGTCAAATAAACAAATATTATCATATGTACCAAGTTTTTAATTCATCTTCTACTCTTTTAAATTCGCTGCTAACGAAAAACAAAAGCCAGTGCCCCCATCAAACAACGTACCGTTACCAAATCTTAAAATTCCCCACCAAATAGTAAGTATAATGCCATCTAATATTTTGTGGTTTATATTTGCCATTTTCATCCAAATATCCTTTAACTTAACAGAAAAAATAAACAAAGTTAGTGGTTTGGATGAAAATGGCAAAAAGTTACAAACGTGGGGGGCAAAATGGTACAAAAGTGTCATTTTGGACGAAAATGGCAAATGTGCCCAAACCTCAGGGGTGATTTTGGCAATTAACTCGAAAAAATAATAAACGTGAAAGATGCTCTAACTTAACCCTAACGCCCATATTCTTACTCAACTTGTCCTTTATTCAACCTATCTTGAGTCAATTCTCTATTGTTGCATCTAATATTACCTAATAAAAATATTGTAAGGTTTTTCTAGTACCCACGAAGCGCTAAGTATGGTTTCGGAAAACGACAAACCAAACAGCTCAACTCAGATGGCCGAGGTTAGCAGTATCGACTAGTATATCATTTTTTAATCATTAAATTGCATTAATACTTTTCCGAAATGATAAAAATAGTTTATGGATATAATGCATATACATAACTGTATGTTTCAAAACTAAAAAATAATTCACCTAATGACTAGTTTTGTTTACACCGTTCCAAGTACCAAACCTTCGTCCATTAAACCACGAAAACCAAACCATATAAATCTCAATCCACCTAAACCATTCGACTCGTTTTGGTTTAAATGGTTAGATTGATTTCAAAAGTTTATAAAACACCAACATAAATGTGTGATCTGAGAAGAAATTCCCTTTTAATGCTTCATATGTACTATGTATTGCATCTATCTATTGTGGTGTACACACAACAAAGATATATGAATTATGTATACATAAGTATCACTATATCTACTCGGCTCATGCACTCTACCTCAAACGGAACCAAAGCTTGACTTTTTCAATCAAGATCTCCAATGGCGAATCATAATGATTTCATCTCTAGTTTGTTGCGGAATTATAATCGGTCAGATAATGATGATGATGAAGACGAAGATGAAGATGACAACAATGATGTAATTCACACGCCTAAAGGATTTTCTTTGCCCTCAAGTACGAGTAAGTGAGAAAAAATGCCACTAGAGCACCAAATATAATTCCTCCTGTCGTAAGCCAAAACGCAAACTGCATACGATAACGAGAAAATCACATATTTGTCTATTTTTTATATAATTTTCAGACAAGTTTAACGTCTACAGTCATGAAATAGCATATATCTACTTATCTTCACGAATCAGCAAATTCGCTTCAAAATTGCAATATTTGGCCTTTTCTTACCTTTTATTATTTTTTAAACGTAAAATGTTTTCGACATGGTTGTAAAACAAGGTTTCCAAGGCCGAGTACTCCCCGAGTAATCGCTACAAGGTAGGCTGCCGAGGCGACTTTCTTTGACTCCGCCTAATTACTCGGAATCGGTCAAACGCGGTCAAACTCGGCCAAAATCGTATCTAGTAGGTCAACTCGGGCCGAGTTTGACTTTGAAAATAATAAAACATAATTTCTATGCCTATCATGAATATCTTTTTCACGTATTTTGTTATAGATATTAGTAAATTTATGTTATTTGACATATATTTAATTTCCAAAAACTAATTTCTTTATAATTTTACATGTCCGAGTACTCCCCGAGTACTCTCCGCCTAGGCCGAGTACTCTCAACTCCCCGGTCGACCGACTAGGGAGCGCATAACGACTTTTGCAACCATGGTTTTCGAGCATGTGAAATTTCGAAAAAACAAAGTGGGCTATGCTTGTACATTCCAAGACATTTCCGACCATTCATGAATGCACAAAAAATCACCTTTTTTATGGATATAGAGGCGCTATAGTGTAAATATACCCAAAATATGATTTTCTTTACATGAGATTAGTAAGTTTTATAAAGTGCTGATTATTTAATCAAATGCAAGGAGAAGAAGAAATTACCACATGTTCTTCAAGGTAGGATCTTAAATTCATGCCAAATATACCTACAGACAAAAAAAAAGTTGAGAAAATGAAAGGTCTTAATTCAAATTAGCATATTTTGGGATCACATTATTATTATTAACCTATAAATAAGCAACTAACTTGTGCTTAAGGTTGTTGTAACTTTAGCTTTGGGAGTTCTTCCAAAAAAAATGAAATTTTCCTTTTTAACCTTGAAGTTTTAATCCTTGACAATTTAAGTTTAAAGTTTTAATCTTTGTTTCCTTTTTAACCCTAGAGTTTTAATCTTTGACAATTTAAGTTTAAAGTTTAATCTTTGGTAATTTAACCCCTTTGATTAATTTGATTTTTCACTTCTAATTCAAAAGTTTGAATTTTTTGCGATTTAACCACTTTGATTTTTTTTACTTATGTGTTGTAATCTTGGCTTTGGGGGGCGGGGGGGGGGGGGGGGGGGGGGGGGGGTTCAAAGAAAAAATGGTTATTCATATGGTTGTTCCGTTGTGGTAACCTTGGCTTTGGGGATTTTTCAAATTTTTTCGCTTTATGGTTCATTCGAAATTTTGTGACTTAACACATCGCAACGTGCGTCTTTGGTTTAACGTTTTTACATTTCGTTCTAACGCGAGTTAACACGACGCAACGTGCGTGTGTGGGTGAACGTTTTTACATCGTCTATTTTTTCCCGTTTGACAGGTTCAACATAACGTGCGCGTCCTAAGTCGACTTAGTTATAACTAAAGAATCCCCGCCGCATTGCGGCGGGTCGTAATTCTAGTTAGTTCAAAATTTAGATTCACTATTTGATAATGTGATTGAAGGTAGATATTTCATTATCGGTAACAGTGAACACTTTGATACTTAAACTTGCAATTAGTTTGATTAAATCAAATAATAATAACCTGTAACCAGAGCACCGACTGCAAGACAAAAGGCTCCGACCTGAAGAAGTAGTTCAAATCTGCTGACCTGGAGCCTTCTTGAACTGGACCACAAGAAAAATGAGATAATGTTCACACATTTGCTCATTTTCATCATTATCTATTACTACGCTTATCCAAACCTCAAATTAACAGCAATCGAGTCTTCCATTTCTCTTGCAGAATCAAGAAGTCTTTCTGCTTGATTATGACATGATTCACATCTGCAATCATAGAAAAGATCATTCAACTTACTGTAAGCATAATCATGACCCGAAATTTTCAGTAAAGATTTATAGTTAGGGCTGTAAACGAACCAAACGAACACGAACACACATTAAGGAATGAACATGTTCATGAACAGTTCACGAACGCTTACTGAACGAGATTTCTTGTTCGTGTTCGTGCATTAAGGAAATGAACATGAACATGTTCATGAACACTCACCGAACATGAACATAAACGAACGCAAACTAACACAAACAAATGTTCATGAACAAAAACGAACGTTATATATTCATTTTAAAATAAAATCTGCATGTTTCATCTGAAAGATACTTAACATAACTATCCGAACATAGTTGACATAACTATCATAAACAAACGGAAATTAAAATGGTCAAATGAGGGATGTTGGCAGAGGTGTATATTATAACTATGGTTTCAATTTTTTATATAAACTAAAAGTTATAAAATAAAAATATAACATAAAAAACATATAAATGAACGGACACAAACGAACACATCACCGATCGTTCACGAACATAAGCTAACAAACGCAACCTCTGTTCATGTCCGTTTGTTTAACTTATTGAACAAAATTTCTTGTTCGTGTTTGTTCATTCATTAAACGAACGGACATAAACGAACTTCTGGCCGAACGGTTCACGAACTGTTCGCAGAACGTTCGGTTCATTTACAACCCTAATTATCGTAACACACTATTTACCAACCTATGAAGATAATTTTCCAGCAACATTTCAATTTCTTCCTCCTCTTCTGCATATGATGAAAACAAAATCAACAATAAGTCAACCAATTTCACAACCATATTATTTAACACACTTACCCTCAGCAACCTGTTTATCTAGTGGAACCGAGCATTCTAAGTCGGTATTCCTGTTCAAGATGCAGTTTCTACCCACAATACAGAGACGACGTATTTCTTGAGAATCTTCCAACATATCAAGCAGCATTTGTCTAAGTGCCCCTGCTTTTGATCCCAGTTCCACCTTCCATTAAATAATTAAGGGGTTGTTTTATTTCAGTTACATAATAGGTATGTAAGTCTGTAAACGAACCGAACGTTCATGAACTTGGTCGGCTGGATGTTTGTTTATTTAATGAACATGAACACACGGTTTGTTTGTTCATTTACGCTCGTGAACGCCCGTTTATGTTCGTTCATTTGTGTTCATTTATGTTAGTTTATTTAAATTTGTTTATGTTCGTTCGTTTATGTTCATTTCAATTTAGATACATAAGTAGTTGTATTTAAATGAATATTAAACATAAAATAGTCTTCCAAGCTACTTATATAAATACAACTAATTGGTAATTGAGTTTTTAGCTTTTTAGTATAAAAATGGGTGTTTCAATAGAATATATTGTAATTAATCACTAATTTATATAAAAATTTACTTTTTGCTCATTTATGTTTAGTCAATTATGTTTTTGTGGTTCATGTATGTTTGTTTAATTATGTTCATTTGTGTTGTTTGCTGTTTGTTACATTAAGTTCGTTTACGTTCGTGAATTGTCCGTTTAGGTTTTAAACGAACATGCTCAGTTTCTTAATAAACGAACATGAACAAAAAAATTGTGTTCGATTATATGTTCGTGCGGTTCATTTACAGGCCTATAGGTATGCAAATGTAACAAAAATGATGATGGACTTGATACCAAAGTTTGCTTGCAAGTACGAAGTTGTTCCAATACGCCAGCTGTTAATCGGTTTGGTAAAACCGTAAGTAGATTGCGAACCTGAAGTAGAAAGAAATTTACTTTTATGATTAACATGTAGCTGGTGAATCTAGTTCTCTTCTGATGGTCTAATACTCCAAAGTTACAAAAAAATATGATCTTACCGAAATTAAAGTAAAATATACTCAGTGTATATCCATACTCACATGTGGGTCTAAATCCATTAGCCTGTGCTCAAAGTGCTGTATTCTTGAATTAAGGGCAGCTTCGACAACCTGAAAGTCAAAGTCAAAGTGGCTAATACTAATCTATAGAAAGAGCACATAAGTTTCACATGCTATGTAACCCCAAAAACTTATATATAACAGAACCAACCTCAAGCTCAAATGGCATTACTAAAGCTCCTCCGATCATACTTTTAGGACTTAAACGAGGTAATAAATCGTCAATGAAAGCCTTTCCTCCTTTACTGCAATACGCAACAATTAAACCAAGAAAATTTGATGTCAATATAGTAAATTATCAATACAGGATTCATAACTTTTCTAGTGGAAATTAGGAGTTTACATTGTTGGACTTCGATATGATTCATATGAGGAATACTTACCGCTGGTAGTTGAATATAAACACGCTATCTTGCATTGCAATTGCTCGCAAGGATCCCAAATTCAACAGTATGGCATTTTCACGAACCTATGAAAGAAATCACAAAACGCGTGTGAATAACAAACAAAAATCATAGTGCTTATGCTTACACATAACTTCATACCAGCAAAGATGGCATTGTGTTTGTTAACCATAATGATGGATCAACACTCCGTATGTCACGAGGACGAAGACCTGTTAACAAAAACCTAAATTAAGTACAATGCCTCAAACCTCAATAAAGTTTCATCAATAAACATAACCGCAATTCTACGTGAAGAGCATTAAGGTTTCTATTAACACTACAACTTCATTGATAACGACTAAATGCTAGATTAAACAGATAAAAATTCAATCCACAAAGCAAACAAATGAATCATATTATCTGCATACTCACCACTCGACTTTAGTAGATGCCGTCTGTTAACTTTTCTAGTTGATACCATTCCTTTCGAACTTACTTCAACAACCTTCAAGCAAACAAACAACACACATACATAACAATATCAATACATCATATAGCTAAGCAGTCAATAGCGGTGCTATAGCAGTTAGCGGACCTCAGGGTGTGTAGCGGTCCAAATAGCGGTGACCTATAGCGGTTCCGCTATTAGCGGCACTAAATACCGCTATAGCGGTGCTATAGCGGTACTACAGCGGTGCTATAGCGGTGGCCTATAGCGGTTATAGCAGTAACGGTGTTTGATTGTGTTAATTCTTAAATTAAATACTTCAAAGTTACTATTAGTATTTGATTTGCAACAGATTTTTGATAATAGAATGATATTACTATGAATTTTGATATTACTATTAATATTTTTCAAAGATATATTTATATATATATAAAAATACATAAATTATGCATGGTATAAAAATTACCGCTATACCACCGCTATAACCTATATATCATATAGCGGACCTTGACCGCTATTCGATTTTGGACCGCTTTAACTGCATAGTCATATAGCTTATGAATTCATCAATTTATGATCAAATCACTCCAAATGAACTACTTCTACTTCAATTAACCTCATCTATCCGAATCAAAAACAAGCTAGATTAATTCAATAACAACAAAACTGCGTAACAATCGAAACGACTTGATAATTCTAATTCAAATTCAAATTTCAAAACCTAAACAAACCTCATAAACCAAATCACGACTGTTTAGGTTAAACAACACATACATAAACAAAATCAATACATCATATAGCTCGTAAACTAATCAATTTATAACCAAATTACTACAACTAAACTACTTCTGCTTCAATTAACCTCATCTAATCAAATCGAAAACAAGCTTTCAAGTTCAACATCACATGCTAAAACACTGATCCAATAACAACAAAATTGCGTAAACGATTCAAATTTCTTTTCTAAACACACCTCATACACCGGATCACGACTGTTTAGGTTAAGCGCATCAGACAACGACGAAACATTCACATTCCGATTCGATCCACCGGTAATCGCTTTCTCAAACTCATCTGAGCTTTGAAATCTATCATCGCTGGAATCACCGTCACCGTTATCGCCGGTAGATGTTTCCGCCGTGCTCTCCGTTGATTTTGAGTAACGATTTGACCTAACAGTCGATAAAATGTTAAGCGGTACTGGAAACAGAAACCTGCAGGTTTTTCGTAGAGAAATCTCCGGAGATTTTGGCCGGAGGAAGGTGTAATTAGTGAATTGAATGTACGCCGGCGAGTGAATCGCCGATGAATGGTGGAAGTGTGTGGAAGAAGATATCGGAGTGACGGTTGTTGACGTCATATGTGGTAGTTGAATTGTTCAGTCAGTAGAGGTTGATTATGTGGAATCTGAATATCTGATTGTGTGGAATTTGTATGTGTGTGTGGTGGCGATAGTGGTGGTTGGGGTTGGTGACGACGGTTGGTGGTTATGTTTGTGTCCACGTGGATATTATCCACCGTAGTAGCTCTTGTGAGACTTTCACAATTAACTTTTAAAAAGGTTACTCCGTTACTTTAAATTTAAATATTATTGTTCAAATTATTATAGTTTAATAAAATTTATTGTGGTTTGCGCCATTTTGTTGGTTTAGTTTAAAAGTTTCATTTTTTGTTTGTGTGTTCAAAAAGGTTTCATTTTAGTCCACTGGGTTAACCTCATCTATTATTTTTGTTAACGAGAAGGGCAATTTGGTCATTTTAAATGTAATTCTGTTAACTAGAAGAGCAATTCGGCCATATAAATGACCAAATTGCTCTTCTCGTAAACAGAAATAATGGATGAAGTTAACCCAGTGGACTAAAATGACAACGGTGAAACCCTTTTGGATCCACATTTGGACTAAACTGATAAGATGACTCAAATCACATGACTAAAATAACATTTAATTCATAATAAAATCTATTTGTTTATATTAAGTTACTAGCTTACAACCCCGTGTATTACACGGGTTGAATGACGAAAAATGTAAATTATAAACTTATATATAATCCTTATTAATAAAATAACTTATTTAGATAAATTAGTAAAACAAAAGAACAGTTATATTTTTTTACCTGTACATGTGATTTGATACTTTATTATTAATTATTGTTTATATCCAAATAATATATTTTATCTTAACAAATATATATGGTTAGGGTAAAATGAAAACTTCTACGAGTTGTGAGAACTTAGAGAACTCAACCTTACAAAAGGTTTTTTTCAATTTTTACAGAGGGTGTGAATGAGCGGTAGGGGTGAGCAAATTAACCACTATAACCGATAACCGAACCATAACCGACATAACCGAACCACTAATAACCGATAACCAATACAACCAATGGTTATGGTTATGAAACTTTGTATAACCGCTCAATCGGTTATGGTTATGGTTATGAAATTTTGGTTAACCGATATAACCGAAACCGAACCGAACTTGTGATGTTAACTTTACATAATGTATTTGTGTTTTACAAAACCATATAGAGGGTTTTTAGTAAGATAAAAGTATGTTATTAACAAAATGATCTAGTTGTCATTTATTTTGATAAAGAACTAAGGTGTTACGACCATAATTGTTTTTGTTTGAGAATTACCTTATTAAAAAGAACCCTAAATCGGTAGTTTAACCAAAAAGTTTAGTCTCCGTTATCTTATAAAATAGGCTCAAGCTATCTTATAAAATAGGCTTAAGTTAAGTTCAAATCGTGCACAACCCTATTTATTTCAAACCTTGCTTGGTTACTTAACCGAAATTAACCAAAACCGAACCATAACCGACTTTATAACCGATTAACCGTAACCGAAGTTTGGTTATGGTCATGGTTACCAAAACTCCATAACCGAACTAGCGGTTATGGTTATGGTTAATAGTAAAAACCGAACCAAACCGACCCATGCACACCCCTAATGAGCGGTTAGAGACTCAAGGTGTTAAACTTTTTTATTTTGAATTCAAGTGGTTAAAACCACTAAGACATAGGTACTCAAAAAGTAATTTACTATTAATTAAATTTGAAATTATACGTTTGATCTCTAACTCTATTAAATAATATTATACTTGTTATATTATTTGATACACTTATATTTATTATAGATAATTATTAATTAAATTTAAATTTAGACGTTTATCTCTAACTATATTAATTAATATTATATTATATTTTATGTATAAAATTAATATGTAATACTATTATTAAAAGGGAGGAGGCACCTGTCACACCCCAACCAATGGCGGAAACATCGGGATGAGACGAAGTGTGAAGATTGCTCGAGACATCATAACGCTATTTGTGACAATAATTTAATAATCCAAAATTCATTTCCAAACTTCAAGTAGTCATTAATACAAGATCCAAATAACAACAAGTTTAATCAAAATAACAAATCAACATAACCAAAATTCGATACAACATATTAAACCTAACGTCTAAAGTGTGTATCTAGGCATCGTGCTACCTCTTTCATTTCATCATCATCAACCTGTAACATGTTTAAAATACAATTCAATGCAAAAGCAAAGGCGAGTATACAAGTTTGGTACATACATAGCATAAGATAAAAGTGTGAACAATTCCTCATAGCAAGCATGCGATTCAAGATAAACATTAAATATGGCATGTGTCTAACATATCAAACCAAGAAAACGCAACTTGCTCATGACATAACCAAAGTTTCAGTAGAGGCGGGTCGTTAATCCTATAGCGCTACATATGTCAAGGTTTGGCTCGTACGAAGTTAATGATAAGTTCAACACATAAGAATCACCCAAATTTAAAGTATCAAGCCATCACATATACAAGCATGTTATAGGAATGTTCATGTGTTTAGACAAAAGTTCATGTGTAAGTTTCAATAGGTAAACATGTTACACCCCAAAAGTGGTAAAAGTAAAAAGGGGAAAAGTACGAGTATACTCACAAAGTTTGCATATGTTTTCCGATTATCCAATTGTTGACGAGTAGAGATTTAGAGTCCGAATGTATAAGGGTTAAAGTTCAAGTATGTTTAGAGTCGAGATTCGGTGTTTAAAACAACGTAAAAATAAGATATGAGAATAACATGGAAAATAATCATTTAGTACATATGATGCTTGTTCTTGACACTAGGAAACTCGAAGGAGTTTAGATGTTTTCATGGAACAAGTTTCCATTAGAATCGTGACAAGTTATCATAGTCTAGGATGATGTAATCTAGTACCCCGACATATGAACACTAGTTCATCATCAAAGATTCGATTATTCGAATAATATATTTAGGTTATATAATATATGTCCAATAGTTCAAGCATGAGGTAGAAGATTAAAATCTTCATTTTGGTACCTCTAAATGTCATAGAAGTCATGTAGGAGGTAGGAAGATCAAGTCTTCCATTTAGGCACCTCTATGTGTTCACCACTACACTTGATGTAAAAAAAACAACCAAGGAGGGTCATGAACATACAATAAAGAATAAGAAATATACACACTAACTAAGAGAAATCATCAAATCATGTGAGGATTGTATGTTTGGACAACCCAAGTTGTTCCATAATCACTCATGTATCAAAGACAAAGTTTGACATGACTTGTGGGTTAAAAACCCTAAACAAAACACCAAGTTTATGAGGTTTAATCCTCTGATTTTAAATGTCTCAACCTTGTTTTTAAGCTTAACCAACCATGGGATAAGTTGTAAGCATTAGGACATAGGTATGAGATGTGTTGGACACAAGTTGCACAGGTTTAAACAAGTTTTTGATGAACATAAAAACAAACAGAAAGTTTATGGACTATTTCGGGGCATTTCCAGGTCTGATTTCTCCAAGGAGAAGTCTAGGAATCGAACCCCATGATTATACAAGCAAGTAGGAAAAAGAATCGAGTGAATCGGATAAGAATTGAGTGAGTTATGCTCATTTTCGTGAAGGGGTGTCAATCTACTCGAACCCTTGCTTTCAGCTACGGTTTGGTGGATGTTTTGTGAGTTTTTAGGGTTGCAAAAGTGGTAGGGAGGCTGGTTATAAGTGGTATTTATAGGGGGAAGGATTAGGGTTTCAATGGGTTGGGCTTTGGAAGTGTTTAGAAAGGGTTACACCTTGAAACTAGCCCACAAAACCCAACTATATGGGCTGAATTTTGCTGAATTGGGGCTGCCATATTTCTTTATTTTTTTATTTTTTTAAAACATTATAATGAGTAATTTTGTTAGTTAAGTTGTGTAATAATGTGCAACAATGTTTCCCCTAACTTGTAACAAGGTGAAATATGAAATAAAACATGATTTAACTAGGTAAAAAGTGTAATGTACAAGTTTTATTTACGAAGCAAGTTCCGTATTTTACAACGATTACAATGAAAGAATGGTTATAAGAACACAAGATTTCGAAAGTTAGAATTTCACGTAAGGTTTCTAAATGTAGGAAGTTTGAAAATGCAGGGCGTTACAGTCTCCACTCCTTTAGGAAATTTCGTCCCGAAATTTATTCAAGAGGAAGGCTTGAAAGAGTTTTTGGCATAAAGGTGATCATTAATAATTGAAACTTGCGAAGTTTGAAAGTTTTGAAAAGTACCAAATTTTGGAGAACATCAAGGTAGATTTGCAAGGGGAAGTTTTTAAGGATAGTATAAAAAAAATCATACTTTCGTAAAACCTGTTTATTGAGAGGAACGAAAAGGTTTGTTACTTTAAATAAAGCAATAGAGAGATACTAAGTATAGTTACACAAGAATCAAGAATAGGGAGGCTATTTTATAGGTAATGAGGTAAGTTAGGACTCAAATGTTTAAACAAGCTGGATTGCGAACGAGTTTTGTATAAAATAATACGAGTATAGATTGAACGAATGGCTCTTAAAGAGTACAAGTATGTGAATAGCATAAGTGTTGGATAGATAAACGTAGTGTGTTAAGGATGAAGTCTCGTCATGAATAATCGGATATAATGCGTTTGTGAGTTGCGTGAAGTTGTATTAGGTCCAAAAGGTCTGCAACACACTGAATTTCTCATGGCACGTTTTACGAAAGTTTGGTAACATGGTGAAAACACTTATATATAGGAAGTACCAGCGGCGTATCCACCATGTTTTAACCACATTACGTCCGTTTCGTTACTCGAGGTCATGTTACGTTCCGTGTCTTACCATACACAGTAGTACACTCTATGGTTCTCATACGCCTATCACTATAATCCCGTGTGCACCCGCGATTATACTGATCGTCGCATGATCCACATAGCTTGTACTAGTTATGTATGAATCAAGGTATACATGAATTTGAAAATAAGAATGTGTACGTAGAAGAATGTCGTATGTAAGCATGTTTATGTTTAAGCATGTATGGGACCCACGTAAGCGAATCCCTCGGATTACGCTCGCGTATAGGTACGAATGTACGAATCATGAGTAAGGATGAAAGTATGAGCATAAGTTTAAGTATGAATACGCATGAATGTATGAGCATAAACATAAAACGTGTAAGTAGTATGTGTACAAGTAGAAGCGTAAAACGTATAAGTAGTATGTGTATGAGTACAAGCATAAAACGTATGAACATAGGTGTAGGTATGAAAAATAAATATTGCGTATATGGTGTACGTTGAGACATTGCGGAGAAAAAAAAAGGTTAAGTATGTAGATACGAACGATATAAATGATGTTATCGCGAGATATCGTCTAAAATGTGTATGATGATGTGCATGTATAGTTGTTTAAACAAAACGTTGAGTTTGTCGAATCGAAATTAGATTGAGCTTGGTTTGAAAGGTAGAATATAGTTTGTATATGTAAAGGAACATAAAGTACTCATTGGTCATGCTTAACGTATTTTGTAATGATTGAAATGCTACTTTTGTTAAAAAAAGGAGTTCACGTATGTTGAAAATTGTCGGTCCCCATGAAGTCTTCTAGCCCACGTGTTTTGAAATTTGGATGACGAGTTAAGCGTTGTAGAGAAGGTTTTTTTTTTTTTTTTTTTTAAAATAACGGGTTTGTTTCATTTGCATCAAAACATGAAATTTTGAACTTTGAAAGTTCTTGTGAAAACGTCGACCCTTAGAAAAGAAATTTAGTAAAAGAACTTAGTGATTGTTTAAAAATAATTTTAACAAAGGATTTATTGATGTTGGAAAGAGTATTTGGTAAAACGATCATATAACATCTATGAGGCCTTATAAGTAATTGAGAAAGGTTAGTTTGATTTCGATTAAGAGTGGAAGTCTCTAGTATGATGATATAATGTGAACGTGTTTCAGTTAATAAATCAGATGTGAAGTTCATGGGCAAGAGATTCATTAGACCGATTAAATTGATAGGTAGCATTTCGTAAGGTTTGGAAATTCGTGTAGTAAAACGGTAAAGACATGATTAAGAATCTCGTGTATATGATTTAAGTGAAAATGGATGGTAGAATAAGAAGTACGTTTGATAAACAATGTATTTTGAAATCGGTATAAGTAGGTATTTTGAATAATGATAAATGATTTAGGTATAAAACATGATCGGGTTTGCATAATAAAATATTTGGAAGAGACGTTTTGGTAACGATCACCTAGGTAAGGGAATCACCCCTAACTCGTTGGTGAGGTCGTTTTAAGGGAAGAGGGGTGGAGTCAATCGTCAAGGTAAGGAAGTCACTCCAATCTCGATGATACCTCTCCACTAGTTGTTACAAGGAATATGAATTTAAATTATATGAAAATCATGCATATATAAATGTATCGAAAAGGTTCGATATGTTGTGCGTGTGAAAAGAGAAATCAAAGGTAAACTCGAGGTTGAAAGATTGCATCGTATAAAATGAACAATAGAAACACATGTTTGACCAAAGTTTGGAGTGTTCCAAACGGAACTTTGACTAACCAAAGTGGTCGAAAAGTCTTTTGAATTTGAGGAGCATGCTTTGGCCTAATAGGTAAAATACTCTCGCCGACAAGTCGGTTAACGGTATTTACCCTTCCGGTTACTACATGTCCCAAATAAATCGAAATTTCGAGACTTGGCGGGATTTATGAAAAATCAAGGAGTGGAACTAGTCGACAAGGTGCGGGTTTCACCCCTATCTTGACGATTTCGTATCCTAAGTGTGGTTGGTACTCGTCGGGTCAAAATTTAAATTTCGACATGTTGACGAGGGTCCACTAGAATTTGAAATTTGAGATTTGCCATTTAGATGTGGATTTCACTCCTAGCTCAATGGCGATATCTCGTGTAAAAAGAAGAATAGATAGATTGAGAGTCGTTCACTAAATTGTGGGTTTCACGCCTATTTTGGTGAATTCGTCTCATTTGTACAATATGAGTGTTGTCGGATTTAGAATAATCAAGTAAAATGCATGAGGGAAGTGTGTGTTGAAGGAAATACACAAGCAAGTATAAACACATAAGAAAGCATATCAAGAATGGTACTTAAATAATGAAATGATAAAACAAGTGTTAACACATAATAGAACAAGCTTTAATGCGTACGAATAACATGTCAAATATTACACATGAGTAACATACACGTTTAAAAGAGCATAAATAAGTAACAAATAAGGTATCATGTAGTAGTCCAAGCAAAGCATACGAATAAGGCTCTAAAACTATAGACTAGGTGAAAGCATTCCTACTTTTCCTAATTCCCTATAGTTATGGCTCTGATACCAATCTGTCACACCCCAACCAATGGCGGAAACATCGGGATGAGACGAAGTGTGAAGATTGCTCGAGACATCATAACGCTATTTGTGATAATAATTTAATAATCCAAAATTCATTTCCAAACTTCAAGTAGTCATTAATACAAGATCCAAATAACAACAAGTTTAATCAAAATAACAAATCAACATAACCAAAATTCGATACAACATATTAAACCTAACGTCTAAAGTGTGTATCTAGGCATCGTGCTACCTCTTTCATTTCATCATCATCAACCTGTAACATGTTTAAAATACAATTCAATGCAAAAGCAAAGGCGAGTATACAAGTTTGGTACATACATAGCATAAGATAAAAGTGTGAACAATTCCTCATAGCAAGCATGCGATTCAAGATAAACATTAAATATGGCATGTGTCTAACATATCAAACCAAGAAAACGCAACTTGCTCATGACATAACCAAAGTTTCAGTAGAGGCGGGTCGTTAATCCTATAACGCTACATATGTCAAGGTTTGGCTCGTACGAAGTTAATGATAAGTTCAACACATAAGAATCACCCAAATTTAAAGTATCAAGCCATCACATATACAAGCATGTTATAGGAATGTTCATGTGTTTAGACAAAAGTTCATGTGTAAGTTTCAATAGGTAAACATGTTACACCCCAAAAGTGGTAAAAGTAAAAAGGGGAAAAGTACGAGTATACTCACAAAGTTTGCATATGTTTTCCGATTATCCAATTGTTGACGAGTAGAGATTTAGAGTCCGAATGTATAAGGGTTAAAGTTCAAGTATGTTTAGAGTCGAGATTCGGTGTTTAAAACAACGTAAAAATAAGATATGAGAATAACATGGAAAATAATCATTTAGTACATATGATGCTTGTTCTTGACACTAGGAAACTCGAAGGAGTTTAGATGTTTTCATGGAACAAGTTTCCATTAGAATCGTGACAAGTTATCATAGTCTAGGATGATGTAATCTAGTACCCCGACATATGAACACTAGTTCATCATCAAAGATTCGATTATTCGAATAATATATTTAGGTTATATAATATATGTCCAATAGTTCAAGCATGAGGTAGAAGATTAAAATCTTCATTTTGGTACCTCTAAATGTCATAGAAGTCATGTAGGAGGTAGGAAGATCAAGTCTTCCATTTAGGCACCTCTATGTGTTCACCACTACACTTGATGTAAAAAAAACAACCAAGGAGGGTCATGAACATACAATAAAGAATAAGAAATATACACACTAACTAAGAGAAATCATCAAATCATGTGAGGATTGTATGTTTGGACAACCCAAGTTGTTCCATAATCACTCATGTATCAAAGACAAAGTTTGACATGACTTGTGGGTTAAAAACCCTAAACAAAACACCAAGTTTATGAGGTTTAATCCTCTGATTTTAAATGTCTCAACCTTGTTTTTAAGCTTAACCAACCATGGGATAAGTTGTAAGCATTAGGACATAGGTATGAGATGTGTTGGACACAAGTTGCACAGGTTTAAACAAGTTTTTGATGAACATAAAAACAAACAGAAAGTTTATGGACTATTTCGGGGCATTTCCAGGTCTGATTTCTCCAAGGAGAAGTCTAGGAATCGAACCCCATGATTATACAAGCAAGTAGGAAAAAGAATCGAGTGAATCGGATAAGAATTGAGTGAGTTATGCTCATTTTCGTGAAGGGGTGTCAATCTACTCGAACCCTTGCTTTCAGCTACGGTTTGGTGGATGTTTTGTGAGTTTTTAGGGTTGCAAAAGTGGTAGGGAGGCTGGTTATAAGTGGTATTTATAGGGGGAAGGATTAGGGTTTCAATGGGTTGGGCTTTGGAAGTGTTTAGAAAGGGTTACACCTTGAAACTAGCCCACAAAACCCAACTATATGGGCTGAATTTTGCTGAATTGGGGCTGCCATATTTCTTTATTTTTTTATTTTTTTAAAACATTATAATGAGTAATTTTGTTAGTTAAGTTGTGTAATAATGTGCAACAATGTTTCCCCTAACTTGTAACAAGGTGAAATATGAAATAAAACATGATTTAACTAGGTAAAAAGTGTAATGTACAAGTTTTATTTACGAAGCAAGTTCCGTATTTTACAACGATTACAATGAAAGAATGGTTATAAGAACACAAGATTTCGAAAGTTAGAATTTCACGTAAGGTTTCTAAATGTAGGAAGTTTGAAAATGCAGGGCGTTACAGTCTCCACTCCTTTAGGAAATTTCGTCCCGAAATTTATTCAAGAGGAAGGCTTGAAAGAGTTTTTGGCATAAAGGTGATCATTAATAATTGAAACTTGCGAAGTTTGAAAGTTTTGAAAAGTACCAAATTTTGGAGAACATCAAGGTAGATTTGCAAGGGGAAGTTTTTAAGGATAGTATAAAAAAAAATCATACTTTCGTAAAACCTGTTTATTGAGAGGAACGAAAAGGTTTGTTACTTTAAATAAAGCAATAGAGAGATACTAAGTATAGTTACACAAGAATCAAGAATAGGGAGGCTATTTTATAGGTAATGAGGTAAGTTAGGACTCAAATGTTTAAACAAGCTGGATTGCGAACGAGTTTTGTATAAAATAATACGAGTATAGATTGAACGAATGGCTCTTAAAGAGTACAAGTATGTGAATAGCATAAGTGTTGGATAGATAAACGTAGTGTGTTAAGGATGAAGTCTCGTCATGAATAATCGGATATAATGCGTTTGTGAGTTGCGTGAAGTTGTATTAGGTCCAAAAGGTCTGCAACACACTGAATTTCTCATGGCACGTTTTACGAAAGTTTGGTAACATGGTGAAAACACTTATATATAGGAAGTACCAGCGGCGTATCCACCATGTTTTAACCACATTACGTCCGTTTCGTTACTCGAGGTCATGTTACGTTCCGTGTCTTACCATACACAGTAGTACACTCTATGGTTCTCATACGCCTATCACTATAATCCCGTGTGCACCCGCGATTATACTGATCGTCGCATGATCCACATAGCTTGTACTAGTTATGTATGAATCAAGGTATACATGAATTTGAAAATAAGAATGTGTACGTAGAAGAATGTCGTATGTAAGCATGTTTATGTTTAAGCATGTATGGGACCCACGTAAGCGAATCCCTCGGATTACGCTCGCGTATAGGTACGAATGTACGAATCATGAGTAAGGATGAAAGTATGAGCATAAGTTTAAGTATGAATACGCATGAATGTATGAGCATAAACATAAAACGTGTAAGTAGTATGTGTACAAGTAGAAGCGTAAAACGTATAAGTAGTATGTGTATGAGTACAAGCATAAAACGTATGAACATAGGTGTAGGTATGAAAAATAAATATTGCGTATATGGTGTACGTTGAGACATTGCGGAGAAAAAAAAAGGTTAAGTATGTAGATACGAACGATATAAATGATGTTATCGCGAGATATCGTCTAAAATGTGTATGATGATGTGCATGTATAGTTGTTTAAACAAAACGTTGAGTTTGTCGAATCGAAATTAGATTGAGCTTGGTTTGAAAGGTAGAATATAGTTTGTATATGTAAAGGAACATAAAGTACTCATTGGTCATGCTTAACGTATTTTGTAATGATTGAAATGCTACTTTTGTTAAAAAAAGGAGTTCACGTATGTTGAAAATTGTCGGTCCCCATGAAGTCTTCTAGCCCACGTGTTTTGAAATTTGGATGACGAGTTAAGCGTTGTAGAGAAGGTTTTTTTTTTTTTTTAAAATAACGGGTTTGTTTCATTTGCATCAAAACATGAAATTTTGAACTTTGAAAGTTCTTGTGAAAACGTCGACCCTTAGAAAAGAAATTTAGTAAAAGAACTTAGTGATTGTTTAAAAATAATTTTAACAAAGGATTTATTGATGTTGGAAAGAGTATTTGGTAAAACGATCATATAACATCTATGAGGCCTTATAAGTAATTGAGAAAGGTTAGTTTGATTTCGATTAAGAGTGGAAGTCTCTAGTATGATGATATAATGTGAACGTGTTTCAGTTAATAAATCAGATGTGAAGTTCATGGGCAAGAGATTCATTAGACCGATTAAATTGATAGGTAGCATTTCGTAAGGTTTGGAAATTCGTGTAGTAAAACGGTAAAGACATGATTAAGAATCTCGTGTATATGATTTAAGTGAAAATGGATGGTAGAATAAGAAGTACGTTTGATAAACAATGTATTTTGAAATCGGTATAAGTAGGTATTTTGAATAATGATAAATGATTTAGGTATAAAACATGATCGGGTTTGCATAATAAAATATTTGGAAGAGACGTTTTGGTAACGATCACCTAGGTAAGGGAATCACCCCTAACTCGTTGGTGAGGTCGTTTTAAGGGAAGAGGGGTGGAGTCAATCGTCAAGGTAAGGAAGTCACTCCAATCTCGATGATACCTCTCCACTAGTTGTTACAAGGAATATGAATTTAAATTATATGAAAATCATGCATATATAAATGTATCGAAAAGGTTCGATATGTTGTGCGTGTGAAAAGAGAAATCAAAGGTAAACTCGAGGTTGAAAGATTGCATCGTATAAAATGAACAATAGAAACACATGTTTGACCAAAGTTTGGAGTGTTCCAAACGGAACTTTGACTAACCAAAGTGGTCGAAAAGTCTTTTGAATTTGAGGAGCATGCTTTGGCCTAATAGGTAAAATACTCTCGCCGACAAGTCGGTTAACGGTATTTACCCTTCCGGTTACTACATGTCCCAAATAAATCGAAATTTCGAGACTTGGCGGGATTTATGAAAAATCAAGGAGTGGAACTAGTCGACAAGGTGCGGGTTTCACCCCTATCTTGACGATTTCGTATCCTAAGTGTGGTTGGTACTCGTCGGGTCAAAATTTAAATTTCGACATGTTGACGAGGGTCCACTAGAATTTGAAATTTGAGATTTGCCATTTAGATGTGGATTTCACTCCTAGCTCAATGGCGATATCTCGTGTAAAAAGAAGAATAGATAGATTGAGAGTCGTTCACTAAATTGTGGGTTTCACGCCTATTTTGGTGAATTCGTCTCATTTGTACAATATGAGTGTTGTCGGATTTAGAATAATCAAGTAAAATGCATGAGGGAAGTGTGTGTTGAAGGAAATACACAAGCAAGTATAAACACATAAGAAAGCATATCAAGAATGGTACTTAAATAATGAAATGATAAAACAAGTGTTAACACATAATAGAACAAGCTTTAATGCGTACGAATAACATGTCAAATATTACACATGAGTAACATACACGTTTAAAAGAGCATAAATAAGTAACAAATAAGGTATCATGTAGTAGTCCAAGCAAAGCATACGAATAAGGCTCTAAAACTATAGACTAGGTGAAAGCATTCCTACTTTTCCTAATTCCCTATAGTTATGGCTCTGATACCAATCTGTCACACCCCAACCAATGGCGGAAACATCGGGATGAGACGAAGTGTGAAGATTGCTCGAGACATCATAACGCTATTTGTGATAATAATTTAATAATCCAAAATTCATTTCCAAACTTCAAGTAGTCATTAATACAAGATCCAAATAACAACAAGTTTAATCAAAATAACAAATCAACATAACCAAAATTCGATACAACATATTAAACCTAACGTCTAAAGTGTGTATCTAGGCATCGTGCTACCTCTTTCATTTCATCATCATCAACCTGTAACATGTTTAAAATACAATTCAATGCAAAAGCAAAGGCGAGTATACAAGTTTGGTACATACATAGCATAAGATAAAAGTGTGAACAATTCCTCATAGCAAGCATGCGATTCAAGATAAACATTAAATATGGCATGTGTCTAACATATCAAACCAAGAAAACGCAACTTGCTCATGACATAACCAAAGTTTCAGTAGAGGCGGGTCGTTAATCCTATAGCGCTACATATGTCAAGGTTTGGCTCGTACGAAGTTAATGATAAGTTCAACACATAAGAATCACCCAAATTTAAAGTATCAAGCCATCACATATACAAGCATGTTATAGGAATGTTCATGTGTTTAGACAAAAGTTCATGTGTAAGTTTCAATAGGTAAACATGTTACACCCCAAAAGTGGTAAAAGTAAAAAGGGGAAAAGTACGAGTATACTCACAAAGTTTGCATATGTTTTCCGATTATCCAATTGTTGACGAGTAGAGATTTAGAGTCCGAATGTATAAGGGTTAAAGTTCAAGTATGTTTAGAGTCGAGATTCGGTGTTTAAAACAACGTAAAAATAAGATATGAGAATAACATGGAAAATAATCATTTAGTACATATGATGCTTGTTCTTGACACTAGGAAACTCGAAGGAGTTTAGATGTTTTCATGGAACAAGTTTCCATTAGAATCGTGACAAGTTATCATAGTCTAGGATGATGTAATCTAGTACCCCGACATATGAACACTAGTTCATCATCAAAGATTCGATTATTCGAATAATATATTTAGGTTATATAATATATGTCCAATAGTTCAAGCATGAGGTAGAAGATTAAAATCTTCATTTTGGTACCTCTAAATGTCATAGAAGTCATGTAGGAGGTAGGAAGATCAAGTCTTCCATTTAGGCACCTCTATGTGTTCACCACTACACTTGATGTAAAAAAAAACAACCAAGGAGGGTCATGAACATACAATAAAGAATAAGAAATATACACACTAACTAAGAGAAATCATCAAATCATGTGAGGATTGTATGTTTGGACAACCCAAGTTGTTCCATAATCACTCATGTATCAAAGACAAAGTTTGACATGACTTGTGGGTTAAAAACCCTAAACAAAACACCAAGTTTATGAGGTTTAATCCTCTGATTTTAAATGTCTCAACCTTGTTTTTAAGCTTAACCAACCATGGGATAAGTTGTAAGCATTAGGACATAGGTATGAGATGTGTTGGACACAAGTTGCACAGGTTTAAACAAGTTTTTGATGAACATAAAAACAAACAGAAAGTTTATGGACTATTTCGGGGCATTTCCAGGTCTGATTTCTCCAAGGAGAAGTCTAGGAATCGAACCCCATGATTATACAAGCAAGTAGGAAAAAGAATCGAGTGAATCGGATAAGAATTGAGCGAGTTATGCTCATTTTCGTGAAGGGGTGTCAATCTACTCGAACCCTTGCTTTCAGCTACGGTTTGGTGGATGTTTTGTGAGTTTTTAGGGTTGCAAAAGTGGTAGGGAGGCTGGTTATAAGTGGTATTTATAGGGGGAAGGATTAGGGTTTCAATGGGTTGGGCTTTGGAAGTGTTTAGAAAGGGTTACACCTTGAAACTAGCCCACAAAACCCAACTATATGGGCTGAATTTTGCTGAATTGGGGCTGCCATATTTCTTTATTTTTTTATTTTTTTAAAACATTATAATGAGTAATTTTGTTAGTTAAGTTGTGTAATAATGTGCAACAATGTTTCCCCTAACTTGTAACAAGGTGAAATATGAAATAAAACATGATTTAACTAGGTAAAAAGTGTAATGTACAAGTTTTATTTACGAAGCAAGTTCCGTATTTTACAACGATTACAATGAAAGAATGGTTATAAGAACACAAGATTTCGAAAGTTAGAATTTCACGTAAGGTTTCTAAATGTATGAAGTTTGAAAATGCAGGGCGTTACAGCACCAGAGAGTGACACGTGTACAAAAAAATTTTCATTTATTAGTATAGGAAGATTAACTGAATAATGAAGCGCGAGTCCCGTTAATTATTTTAATTTTTAAGTATGTACATTATTTTATGTTTTAAAAATGTTGACTACTTGACTATGGAGTTATAGAGATTTACACAATGTTTTAAATACCGGTATGAGGTCAGGCGGGGCGGTCCGTGATGGACGCCCGACCACTCGTTATACAATAACGAACACCGCCACCCCCTATATATCACGCGTTATACTTTAAACGCGTTGAAAGTTTATAAAATTCGAACGTTGGTTGGTATTTGACCGTTATTCAACGGTAAACTTCAATTAAAAAAAATTAACCTTTAAACTTTTTATCTATATATATATCTCCATTTTAAACCATTTTACACACACCAAAACATAAACCAATTTCACACAATCTACATCTTTCTCAAATGGAGTTCCCTACGGATTCGACGTTTCCGATGTCTAGCGATAGCGATACCGAGTCGTCTTCCGACAATGAGACGCTAAAATATTTTATGTCGGTGTATAACGAACTTGATGCCGAGTCATCCGCCCAAAGAAGAAGATGGTAGACCGTGATCGTATACGTGCCAACGAAGTGTTGATGAACGATTATTTTGTGGAAAATCCGCTCTACAATGCCGAAACATTTAGAGATCGGTTTCGTTTATCCAAAGAATTACTTTTAAAGATTGTTGGAGACATCGAAGCAAGCGAGGAATGGTTTCAAGAAGGTTACGATGCGAGAGGCAAACCAAGTTTCACGCCGATACAAAAATGCACGTCCGCCATTCGCCAACTAGCGACAGGTAACCCTCCCGATCAATATGATGAATACCTAGCTATGTCGGCCAGAACTTCACCTGAATGTTTGCAATTTTTTTGCAACGCGGTCATTAAGTTGTATGCTAAAGAGTTTTCACGTAAACCGACGAGCCACGACATCTCACGTATTTACGCCGCACATGAGGCTAGATGACATTTTCCCGGGATGCTCGGTAGCATCGATTGTACACATATCGAGTGAAGAAATTGTCCAAGAGAGTTGCGAGGGGCGTATGTTAGGGGAGACATCAAAAGACCAACCATCATACTACAAGCGGTGGCGACGAATGATTTATGGATTTGGCATTTGTATTTCGGTGTTCCAGGTTCAAACATCGACATCAATGTATTGCACACGTCGCCGTTGTTTCAAACCGTAACAGATGGTACCGCACCTTCCTCTCCTTTCTATGTTAACGGGCGAGATTACAAACGAGGCTTTTTTCTTGTGGATGGTATCTACCCGTCATGGTCTGTTTTTGTGAAAGCTCCCTCATTTCCTGTCGAGCCTAAAGAAATCGTGTTAAAAAATTGCAAGAATCGGCAAGAAAATATGTTGAGAGGGCATTTGGTGTTTTAAAGGGTAGATGGGGTATACTGCACCGACCGGTTCGTGCGGCGAACAAGAAAGCAATACATAGCATAGTGTATGCCTGTATCATATTGCACAATATGATAATCAAAGAAGACGGACGTGCAATATCCCCGGATTGGGTGTCGGATCCTCCTACACAAGTTCAAGTTCCACAAAATATCCAACTAGAATTGCGTAATGAAGAAACTCACTTTCGGTTGAGATACGATTTAATCGAACTAGTAGGTTCTCTAGGTTTGGAGTTTCATGAGTTGGACGAGGAGTAGGGTTTTCTTTTAATTGTAGCCTAAAATATTTCTAGTATGTTAAATTGAAGAAGTATGTTTTAATTTAATTGAAATTTATAATTTTAGTGTTTTATTGTTAATTTCTAATTTAAAATAAAAAATTAAAAAATTTTGTGAGTGATGGAATTCTATCACTAGTGACCACCCCCACTATCACTAGTGATAGAATATTGGGTGATGACATGGCATGAGTTGATTGGATATTGGGAGTTATAGAATTCTATCACTAGTCACCACCCCTCCTCCCCTGAACCGACTAGTAATACTGGTTAAATTGGATACTGGATACGTGCCCGGTACGATAAACCCGGTAAATGAGAATACGGCATGTCTTATGTATCGATGGTAAATCCGCTTCTACCAGTTCAATCATTATCTTAAAATTTGATTTATAAATTTTATTAAAATACAATACTAAGGCAATACCGATCTTCCATATTTCCGACAATTAACATAATGCCTTCTATTCCAATATTCCATTACTGTTGTTGAAACTGTTACCCACCTCGTCCAATGTAATATTGTTTATAAGTAATCAAAATGCTCTTAAAATGCTTAATATTTTACAAGTAGTTTTTCTTAAACCATGATTAGTAGCATAAATCCTAATTAAGATTGAATTATTTTTTGAGATGAATTTGTATTTATGGAATTATAGAGTTAACAAGTAACTCGGTTGAACCGCCCAGTTCAACCGGTTGAACCGATTTAGAACCCAACCCGGTATGAACTAAAAACCGGTTTTATAAGACATTGGGTGTACATTTCGATTTTTTTCGTAAAATCAGTTTGGGTCATTAATCGGTTTTAAAGGAAAATAAATGAACCCTGCCTCGGTAACCAGTTCAAGCCCAAGATAGTACGCAAACCTGCGGGTTGGGTCCGTTGGCACCTGGTTGGGTCAAACCGGTTCAGGTCCAAAATTTCAAATCAGATTTGCTGATGAATATCACACTGTTATACAAACATGCAGGTTGGGTTGGATTGGCACTAGTTTAGTAGTTTGGGTCAATCCGGTTTTTCATGTGGACTAGGCCCAGTTAGGAACCGGTTTGATGGTTCGATTCTTTGTGGTTTGGTTTCGGTTATGTTTGTTCTTTTCTCAACTTCAATTACAGTTTGCTAACGTCTAGTTATGTTGTTCTTCAATGTGTTCTATACTAAATTGTATTCATGCTTACTGTATTCAAACATACAAACAAATTGGTGTATGCATGTTGCTTTAGAGTTTTTGTCAAGTAATATTTTTAAGTGCATATGAGCATATTGTTCTCAAAGTCTAATTAGCACTTCAAATCAAGAAGTGTTTTAACTTTAAGTATGTTTGTTTGGTAGTTTTTAGGGAATGAGTAATTCTGTTTTAAGTAATTCATATGCAAATCATTGTCATTTATTTGTAATTAGAATAATTCATGCTCTTTGAGTAAATCATGTATGTGCAATTCATATGCAAGTAATTCATGTGCATTTTATACTTTTATTCCATGTATAGTATCATTTAAATACTTTGTATTTTGTAATGTGTTTTGTAGATCGTAATATTAGATAGCGAGACTCCGAGTATGAATAAAAGGGATGTCCATATTGTAAAATGTTAATGGTGGCTAGTTCAAAAAGAAATTGTATGAGCACTAGTAGATCCATGAATTTTTTTCTAGTGGGTTCCTATATCGGTTTCCACTAAAAATTATATATTTTTTATATAGGTTCAATTCTCACTAAAATTCCAAACCGAGTAGGTTCTTAGAAACCTGATCTTTTCATACCAGATCTGCCACTGTGTACGAATGTTGTATCGTATTATATAAAACATGTATGCAAGACGTCACCAAGCGAGATTGGGATTATACACGAGATTTGCAAAGACACTTTTCATCGGATTAGATCATTTTGACCTTGTTACCATTTTTAATATTGTATGTTTTTTTTGTTTGATGTTTGTTATTCGATTATCTATTGTTTGAATATTTTGATTAACTTTTTTTTTTGTTTAAATGTTTGTTATTTGATTATATCACTTTTGTATGAATGTTAAGAAAACTCGTAACTAATGGTTAAGTTCAAAGATTCTAGACCAAAATGTGCGGTAATAATTGGTTAACCAAAATCTCAAGCCCATGTTCATTCTTCAGGCCCAACTGTCACTAGGCCCAATGTTGCCTAACAAATTAAAACCTTATTAATATTAATATGCAACTACTTTATGCATATGGTAGTTGTACCATAAGTTTTGGGAGTTTTCCAAAAAAAAATGGAATTTTTCTTTTTAATCATAAAGTTTTAATGTTTGACAATTTAACTTTAAAGTTTTAATCTTTGTTTCCTTTTTAACCCTAAAGTTTAATCTTTGACAATTTAAGTTTAGAGTTTTAATCTTTGGTAATTTAACCCCTTTGATTAAGTTGATTTTTCACTTCTAATTCAAAAGATCCCATCTTATACAATTTAACCCCTTTGATTAATTTGATTTTTCACTTCTAATTCAAAAGTTTCCATCTTTTGCGATTTAACCACTTTGATTTTCTTACTTATGTGTTGTAATCTTGACTTTAGGGGTTTTCAAAGGAAAAATACTTACGCATATGGTTGTTGTAACCTTGGCTTTGGGTGTTTTTAAAAAAAAATTGATTTTTTTACTTTTCACCCAAAAGTATTTCATAAATTACTTTTAACCCAAAACTAATTGTTTTTTTTTTTTACTTTTAACACAAAACTTTTTATCTTTTGCAATATATCCTGACAACTTTTCTTGCTTTCAACTTTAGTCCTTTATAGTTTTCATTTTCCGCAAATTTTTCGTTTTGTGTTTCGTTCTAAATTTTGTGACTTAACACATCGCAACGTGCGTCTTTGGTTTAACGTTTTTACGTTTCGTTCTAAATTTTGCGAGTTAACACGACGCAACATGCGTGTGTGGGTGAACGTTTTTACATCGTCTAATTTTTTCCCGTTTCACAGGTTCAACATAACGTATGTCCTAAATCGACTTAGCCATAACTAAAGAATCCCTGCCGCATTGCGGCGGGTCGTAATTCTAGTTTTTATTATTTAGTTAACTGAATTAATGCCAATAATCGATTACACAAAACGAATTAACCAAAATTGATTGGTATCCAAAATCTGATAATCGAATATTTCGATTTTTTGTCTCTATGTTATCTTACTCACAAGCACTTATTTATTGTTTTTTCTCGGTTTCATAAACTCACAAGATTATATTTAGAGATGAATAGTAAATCTCAATACTTAAAGAATTTGTTTTGGTTCTTTAAATCTTATTTAGAGATGCTGAAGGAGAGTGCAAATGAAATAAAACCTTATATTTTTTCTATAATTTTGAGAAAATGATTGTATAAAGAACCTGATGTGAATGCTCTAAACCCCACTTTTTATATTATTGTGAATGTAATAACCGAGAAAAAACAATGAAACAAGTGTATGTTAATAAGATAGATATGAGAGTTAGATGTGAGATGTTTTTAAAAAATAAACAAAATTTAGAGAAAATGATATTCATAATTAATTAAACTATCTAAATGGATATAGATAGTTAGATACTAGGACGGTAATGCTCTTAAATAGCCTAAAGAAATAACTTATTTGTAACTTATATTAGAGCACTCACAATAGGCTTATGTCTCCATCCCATAATTAACTTAGCTAAAAATATGGTTGTAAAAATTTCGACTAGGCGTCGATTAATTCCAATAAATTTCGATTAATCGCAAGTCTCTACCCTACCGTCCGACTAGCGATTACTCCAACATCAGATTCCTCATCCATCTCTCTATACTCTTATTTAGTTATTTAGCGATTAATCGTTGTTTTTTGATTGAAGGTAGCATCTGCCAAAATAGAAGTGTATATTGTGGAGGGAGGGAAACCAAAACAATGAAGTGGAATGAACAAACTTGGTTTTGTGGTAGAATTAGTGACCCCTCATATTTGGGTATTCACCACAGTGAGGGGTTAACGTTGTGGCTGACGCTCTTAGCCAAAAAGAAAGAGTTAAACCCATCCGGGTCAGATGGATAAGGGAAATAGCATGATTTTATGCATTTACCCTAAAAATTGGAAATGGCTCTCACATCAATGTAATTTATTAAGATGGTGTTTAACCAATGGATAAGAAACATTATGTGTGCAGGTTTGACATATACCACTAGATGAATTTTTTTCTTACATGTTACAATCCTCTTAGAATCTCTTTTGAATTTGTCGACGATTGTTATACATAAAATTTAATGGCTGACTTGAAGCTAAAACCCATTTACATAGAAGAAGAATATTTTGGTTGTTTTTTCAGCATGAAGTCAAATACAATTACTATCAACAGGGCCGGCCCAACAAGCATAAGACCCTAGGCCCAAGCCTAGGGCCACAAATATTGAAGGGCCACAAATATTCGGTAGGTTTTATACATAATAGGCCATATATGTAGACACTAATACATGAAATATCCTAGGCCCAATATCACATATGCGATTACCCTTAAGGCGCTAAATTTGGTTCTGGGTAGAAACCGGTTATGGGGTTGGTCAAGAAGGCAAAAAACAGGGTATGGCAATACCTAGGTCGGGTATGAAACCGAGTTTTGGAGAGGAAGTGAGTAATTTTTTCGGATTCAGTTTCAGTTCCGGGGGTTTTTCAGATTTGGGCGGTTCAAGTCATTATAACCAGGTTGTAACCAGTTTCAAATAATGGGGTATGAAACCAATATATACCCGACTAGTAGTTATACATTTGTGCTTTGATTTGGGCAAAATGTTAAGATTTGCGAAAGAGTGAAAAATACTTGCTTCAAAAGTCGGAATTAATTGCTTGAGACTTCCAATAGAGTAAATTGCCAAAATCATCTCTGAGGTTAGGGTATGTTTATCAGTTTTATTCAAAACAATTTTTTTTGTACTATATTGCCCTTCATCATTGGGATTTATTGTCATTTTCATCCAAATGTCTCTAATTTGGGTTGCTATTTTTTTTGGCAGATTTATGGATGGAAATGGCAAGAAATCCCATACCTCGTGGAAGACTTGAACAAAAAAGTTAGACGTTCGGATGAAATGACAAATTAGCCCAAAAGTAAAGGGGCAATGTGGTACAAAAAAGTTGTTTTAGATGAAATTGGCAAATGTGCCTAAACCTCAGGGACGATTTTGGCAATTTACTCCTTCCAATATGATCATTATGCATCAAGGCAATTTGTTGTTATTAAGTTTTGAGTACATTTTTAGTTAAAGCACAAGAATTTGAGAAGTGGTATGTTGAAATCTGGTGATCTATCAAACGGTGAAGTTTTAAAGAAGAGGAAAATGAAACTTGTTGGCTTTAACCTTTCTATTGCACCTTTCGTATGTAGTTAAACCTTAGCTTTTCTAAAAGTAACTACCGTTAATTAACTGTTGACTTAAGATGTTTACGTTCCTATTAACTATCCTCTTAAAAACAGTTTTAAATTATGCTTTGCAAGTTGTCGAAAGAGCTCATCTAAAGTTGTTTGAATTATAATTGTACAATTTTATATCTAAGTAGTTAAACATATCGCCTATAGTCAACAAAGCGTACTAAAAAAAGTAAAAATCAAACAACTCAACAATAGCAAAGTGCAGCAACGTGTGCCGACGCTTACTAGTTAATAATAAATAATAACATTAAATCCAAAGCAAAAACCATAAATAATTTAATGTTCATGAACAATAACCCCTTCTCATATATATGCTGGCAAAATGCTATATTACATAATAGCATAGTTGTCTTTAACTAGATGGACTAATCAATTGAAAAGTGACAAATTCCTTTTGCTTGTATAGGTATGTTTTTTAACAGCCAACAGAATCAATCCCAAGCACTCTCGGGACATCCATCGGACCAAACAGAGTACTCCGAGAGTAACTCAATTCCACCACCAATTGCGGAGAAAACCCAATAACCCATCCGCCCGTAGATGGAAGATTTACAATTTGAATCTTACAAAATATGCGTTTAATTGCACAAAATTTCAAATATTCACTTTAACAACATATATTAATTTCGGTCTTACCGTTACAAATCTTACACATTATATAATCAAACGACCATTCATAAAACATTGCATAACCTCATGGCAAGAGTAATTTTCTCATTGTGCATTATTGCTTTCTTCTTGGTCATAGTGTGCTCCAATTTTGTAGAAGTAAGACATCATAATTATCCAATCCATTCTTGCATAAATTATAACTGTTTATTTTAACGTTTTGTTTTGTTTTGGTTGTTGATGATTGAATACGCATAAATTATAACCGTTTATTTTAACGTTTTGTTTTGTTTTGGTTGTTGATGATTGAATAGGGGAAAACGTGGTGTGTAGCACAAGCCCAAGCTTCAGACTCGGTGATGCAACAAACACTTGACCGTTTATGTGGACAACTCGACTGTAAAGAGATCCAACCAGGGGGGTCATGTTTTGATCCCAATACTTTACGAAATCATGCGTCTTATGCTATTGACCTCAACTTTCGGACGAATGGCGTGTGTGATACTAGTTATGCTACTCCTTCACCCACAGATCCTTGTAAGTTTCTTAATTTTTTTTTTACAGATTAAATTTGTGATAGAATTTGCATTTAAGTGACTTGGCTATTGTCATGATGTAGCTTTTGGGACATGTGTTTACCCATAAGTGATGGAAGGTTTGCGGGCGTTCGTGATGGTCGTTTAGGAAACTGATGGATGAAGAAACTATGTTATAATCGAAAAAATGTAAACAAAGGATTTAGTCAAGAAAAATAAATAATGGCTTCTTTTATTATGATAGTTTCACAAACAAGAAAGGCATCATCATCGTACTCAATAAATCTACTAGTACAGATTTGATCAAAACAACAACAACAACAACCATACCCAGTATAATCCCACCTATAGCAGAGCTATTGATAGGGTCTGAGGAGGGTAGGATGTAGGCAAGCCAGACTGCTTCCAGTGAGACCCCCGGCTCTATAAACCATAATCAAGACATAAGCTTCTGGGACATTATATAAGCACACAACTACTAAAAAGGGGGGAATAAAAATAAACACATAAATGAATAAGTACGTGTTAGTAAATTACGACACCGGGACTATGTGAGAACTTATAAAAGCTATATCACACCTTATACAAACTGAAAAATTAAACTCATAAAACGAGAACCTAAACCAAAAACCAGGCCACAATCCTAAAAGTCCTTAACCTTAATCCTACGTCTCCACGAAGTTCTGTCCTCGACCATGTCCTCAGAGAGGTGCAAATCTAGCAAATCTTGCCTAATCCGCTCATCCCAAGTCATTTTCGGCCTGCCTCTACTCCTCCTTCCATCTACAGTGAGTGTTTCAACTATTCTACTCGGGTCTGTCGTCTGCCTCCTCCTGACATGCCCAAACCATCTCAATCTCCCCTCCCTTATCTTGTCTGAAATACTAGCGACTCCTAGTCTTTTCCTAAAAACCTCATTTCTTATCTTGTCCAACCTAGTATGCCCACACATCCATCTTAGCATCCTCATCTCCGCTACCTCTAGCTTTCGAGCATGCATTTTCTTGATGGCCCAACAACAGATTTGATCAAAAGATGCGTTTAAATTGGCTATGAGATGCGGTTTTAGACCCGCATCTTATGGCAAGGCATCTTTTGGCTATATGCCAAGAGATGCGGTTCCAAGAGATGTGGTTCTAGAACCGCATCTTTTGACAGAACCGCATCTTTTGAAATATTAACAAAAAACTACTTTTCTATAATATGCTCTAGAGATGCGGTTCTAGAACCGCATCTTTTGATATATTAACAAAAAACTATTCCTAATATACTCAAGAGATGGGGTTCTAGAACCGCATCTGTTGGCATTTAAAGTAAATAATATATATATATATATAGGGTAGGGTTCCAGCGTGAACAATCTCCCAAGAGTGAACTGCGTGAACATATATGGACCCTTGATTTCCTTTTTAGTTGTTAAGGGTAGGATTGTAATTATATAAAAAATTAGATTTAAATCATTATTTTAATAATTGAATTAAGTTACATCTTTCCTAATTTAAATTCATTATCCACATTTTGTTTATTTATTAATAAGATAATTATCAAAACAAACAACAAATCACGAGATTTCAATTTTAATTTTTATTTCAGATTTCATCACCAGAATTCAAATTTTGATTTTTAAGATCCACGTAACCTTCATATTTCAACGGTATACACATGTGTACTTGGATATAAATAGAACAGTACACATGTGTACTCAGCATCATACATATGTGTACAGTAATTCACAGGTGTACATCAACATTCAATACAAAAAAAATCTAAGATATCACAAAAACATATGATATATACATGTGTACATCGCATTAAAAAGAGGGCAAAATCAGAATACACATGTGTACATTGCATTTAAACAAATAATTATTTTAATAATTAAATTAAGTTACATCTTTCCTAATCTTTGATTTGATTTGTGAGAGATTTATGCAATCAATTTAAGAGGATAATTGATTACTTGATTTGTGAGAGATTTATGCAATCAATTTAAGATTGAAATTACACATATACCCTTTTTGTATTTAATTAAATGAAAAAAAAATTAACCAAATAATTACCATCATGCCACTCACTTTAATCTCAAGATCATAAAAATCAAGGGACCAGATCAGTTCACGCAGTTCACTCTTGGGATTTTGTTCACGTTTGAACCTAATCCTATATATATATATATATATATATATATATATATATATATATATATATATATATATATATATATAGGGTAGGGCTAGATAGAAAACCCTATATATATAAAAAACCCGAGAAAACCCAAGCTCCCGACATTTTTTTTTTTTTGAAAAAAATAACACATGTAATATACATGTTTTTAAGACTTTTGGGCCAAAAAAATCAAAAAAGCGCCGAAGGGATATTTAAAAAAAAAAAAAACAAGTTTCAGCAATTTTCAGCGAAATTATGTCTTTTTTGCTTAACACGTGTTAGGAGCTGAAATTTGTTTATTTTTTTAAAAAAAATCCCTTCGGCGCTTTTTTGTTTTTTTTTGGCCCAAAACACTCTAAAACATGTATATTACATGTGTAATTTTTTTCAAAAAAAAAAATGTCGGGAGGTTGGGTAAAAATGGCTTCCCATTTGGGTTTCCAGAGTTTTCTAAGAATTTTAGGGTTTTTTATCTAGCATTATCCTATATATATATATATATATAAATTCCCATGATTAACAAATTGTCTAAAATTTAAAATAAAATATATAAAAAAACAAAATTAATTAGAACGAATATAATACAACCCAAGAATATAAAATACAAAGGTTTCAAAGTAACACACTATTACAAAAGTCTTCCAGTAACACAACAATACATATAACTCTAAATATGAAAGTGACCGACTGATGTCTTCATACTTTTAACTCAAACCAATGTCTTCAATCCATGCTTGCAACTGGAATTGTAGAGAAGTAAAGTTCTTTAAACTAACCCAAAAAGTGTTGAGGTTGTAGACGGCCCTATGAAAATCAAATTTCAACTGTATAGCAGCACAATCTACATTGCAAAAACATGTCATTAAGAGACTAGACTGATACATGGGCACGGTATGTGTTACACGTGGTTAATATTATCGTACCTCATTGATGGCTTTTGACAGTTATCTACTTTTCATGTGCAAAAACAATCTCACTAGTTCCTACGATTACCGAATGAAGACATTAAATAACAATTATGGATGTGGAAATATATATTATATACATTAGGAACTGTAAGAAAAGGCTTTAAAACTAGAAAGATCATTGTGTATCAATACATATCTTTATAGTAAAAGCAATTTTTTTGTTATCCCGTTAAAGATAAATGAACATTAAAGGGTGGAATTTGAGCTAACCTTGAGATACCTTTACGGAGTTCATGTCTGGACCCCAAACACCTCCTTAATCCAACGCTCCATCAAGTCTACGACCATAGATTCAATTTCCTCACCCGAATTCTTCTCTTGTGTATTCCATTTTTGAAAAACAAACAAAACAAAGTATCTAAATATATAAAATAAATTAAAAGGATGGTATACCTTTGAAGAAGGACGAATAAGAGAGTGCCTTGGACTTATAGACAATATGTTCTCCAAAAGTGATACCACCCTACGTGCATATTGCAAGGACTATGGCCAAAAGGATATTTCCAGAATTCCTATCATGAACAATAACATAATCACAGTTAACACTTCAAATACATGTGTAAAAAAATAGTTTCATTGGACTTCAGAACAGATGCATAGATAAAACTGTGAGAAGTACCAGTAGAGCACATAGCTATGAGAAAGCCCTCCATATGTTGTTTTAGTCTAATTAGTTTTGTTGCCTTGAAACCCAATATTCTTCCACAAAACAATTGATCTAACAAGCCATGAAGATAAGCTCTTAAAGATAAAGTCAAAAAAAAAAAAAAAACCTCAACCAAAAATGACAAAATAAGTTCTAACAGCTAATTATAAAAACAAAATTTTAACATCAACTTTCAAATAAAGATGTTAGAAGTCAATTAGCTACAGCGTATATATCTTAAACATGTTAGCAAAACCGAAATATAATTAAATTAAACTTACCCAGCTCTATGTGGCATTTCATTAAATAGGTTGTGTGCAAACTGCAAAGCACCAAATAAAAATACGAATTTGATTTAAGAGTACAATGAACAATAACAATTAAAATCCCTTATCAAGCTCAAGAGTCAACTACATTAAATCAAATGTGATTTAATGGAGTTGAAATGCAATGGGAAGGCTGAATTGGAAGTTACATGTGGTGGTGCGATGGTAGTGCAGTGGACAACAAGGATATAGAGAGAATCATCCGTCGCTGTAGCGGTGAGCAACTATGATCGAATCATCTTTAAGAATCATCCACAACTCAATCTCTCTGTTCATCGCAATTGGATTTGGGGGCAGGGGAACCGATTTATGGCTGAGATGCAGGGGAGAAAGGGGCATCGGCGGTTAATTTTTAAAAGTGGGAAATTTTGAGTAGGAATTTAATTTAAGGGAAAAGATATAGGGGGAAGCTTAAATTTTTTTGAAAATTAACCAAACGTAGATTATTATTTCTTTTAAAACATATAAAATAGCTAAAGTGATCCGGTCACCCACAAATGTTATTAGTAATTTGGTTGGATAACTTAAACAAATCATAATAGGTCGACCATTTACAAAATAGATATTTTATAATGATGAGAAATTCAAAAGAAAAAATATTTTTTTCGTTGAAAAAGTATAAAAACACAAGAAACATGTATAATAAAAAATGATATATGTTATGGGTTCGTTTTATGTATAACTAGTATTTATGATTATTTAAATATAAATTTTATATATATATATATATATATATATATATATATATATATATATCAATTAAAATTTATAAAAAAATGGGTTCGTTTAGGCTTGTGAGCTGGCTCGAGCTCGACAAGCAACACTTGGGCTCTTTTACTAAACGAGCTTGTTTTTAGGCTCGGGATACAGACTGATAACAAAACCTAGAACTAGGAAAATAAAAACATTAAGTACTCTGTAGTCGCACATGTGTGGAGTGTGTGTGTATGTGCGCGCGCAAGAGTTAGTGAGTCAGAGAGAGTAAAAAATAAAATTCCAATGAGAATAAACTACTCCATGTTGATAACGAGTAGCAATTGCCCGTTCATGATCAGAGTCGACGGTGCGACATTTCACGGTAGAGGTTTTGGAGGGTTAAGGCTAGACTGGTCATAGTAGAGGTTTTGGAGGCTTTGGAGATTCTGTATTGATAGGGTAGGTTTTGGAGGGTGGGGTATTTGGGCGGGTCGGGTTGGATTTTGAGCGAGTAGTTGCCTTTTGGGTGGGTTCTTGGGTGCGATTAGGCAGGCAACAATGGACAAAAGAAAACCTCATTATACGGCAAATTCACATTGGACAATAATTAGGGCTGTTCACGAGCCGAACCGAGCGGACCTTTGCTCGTGCTTGGCTCGTTTACAAATCGAACCGAGCGGAGTGGCTCATTTAAAACCGAGCCACAAATCAAGCGAGCATTCTCCGAGCAATAAATATTCCGAGCGAGCGTCGAGCGAAGTTCGGGCGATTTGGACAACCGTGTTGCCCGATTTAAATTTGTTGAGACAGTGACAATGTTGGGTCTCAAGTTTTTATGTCTTTAAAAACAGGCACATTTCATGGCATAATATTTTTCTTATGAATAACAATGTTGTGGCCAACGAAGCGATGATCATATTACATGAACAATGACGTTGAGAGCAGGAGACGGTCGACTTAGGGTAAAGGCATGAAACATTGAGGCGATAAGCATACTGCCGTTTATCGGTTTAGGGTTTAACTTTTAGATTTGATATTAATTTTTTATTGGCTTAATTGGGCAAGTATGTATAGATATAGTTGTAAATTTGTATATAGTTTACGTTTGCTCATGCTTGGCTCGTTTACAAACCAAACCGATCAGAGATGCTCGTTTACAACCGAGTGTCAAATCGAACGAGCATTTTTCGAGTAATTTTCGAACGAGCGACGAGCGCCGAGCGGTTTGAACGACCCTAACAATAATAGATCATATACGCCTTAACAGACCATATTGGGCCTTAATGGATCACAGTGGACAATAATATATCATGTATGTCTTAACAGATCATATTAGGCCTTACATGATCACAATGGACGATAATAGATCATATGTGTCCTAACGGATCATATTGGGCCTTAATGAATCACAAAAGATAATAATAAATTGTGTACGTCTTAATGGACCATATTGGACCTTAATGGATCAAAGTGGACAATAATATATGTCTTAACAGAGCATATTAGGCCTTAGAAGATCACAATGGACAATAATAGATCATATGTGTCCTAACGGATCATATTGGACCTTAATAGACCACAAAAGAATTAGCAAATCGTGTACGTCTTAACGAACCATATTTGCCTTAATGGTTTATAGTGTACAATAGTAGATCATATATATCTTAACAGACCACATTAGGCCTTGATGGATCACAATGGTTAATAGTATCGTATATGTATAGTATATTATAGTATCATATCGGATAGTCTCATATGGTTAATCTTTTTAGAATTTTTTAAAAACTTTCTAAAACAATAAATATCGTAAAAAGATAGTAGTTCTACACATAAAATTCTATACAACGCGTATATCACTATATGCGTTGTATTGTAGCATTATTTAATGCAAGTAAAAAACCATATACGACATATATAATGTTATACGTGTTTTATAAAGATGCCAAACAATTTTTGGGGGTGTATAATTACCATCGCACATTACCAATATAAAAAAGACATGAATAATAAATATGTAATATGCCCATGGCTTTATAGTCTAGTGACATCTTGCTAGTGGGATAAAGCTTTGTGACCAATAGGTCCTGAGTTTGATTCCTATAAGAGAGGTTTTCCCATATTTATTAGGTGTCCTCCTGAATTTGTGTATAGGCATTATGCCTCATGAAGATGGATATGGTCGGATAGTTCTGCTGGTGATACGATGATACTCCAGTAGTACGTCAGTGATCCAACTTTGCCGTTAAAAAAAATCTAATATACCTTGGTATCAAATGATGAGTGAATTCAGTGATAAAAATAAATTATAATCTATTGTGAAATATAATTTTTTTAATATATGTTTTTTAGGCGCTTATAATTTAATCGGCCAAACAAAATAATGAGAAAATAGAAAAAGGGATTATGGGCGTTTGGATATGTTTTTAAGCTAGTATTTAATTTGAAAAGTTAAAAAGCAAAAATAAAAAAAAATCGATTTTCAGCGGTTTGTGAGTGAACCGCCCAAAACCTATATTCCCAGCCGCCGAAAATCATTTTTCTAGTAGTGTTGTAAACTGGTATAGATCTAACTCTAACAAGATGAACACACAAGATATAGCGACAGAAAACGTGACAAAATCTATTATTAACCCAAACCAAAAAAGTACCCAACCAAACCCTAGATCTCAAACATCTGAGATCTATGTAATACAAAGTACCGATTCAACAGATTAGATAATCTGTTGAATATGAACAAAGAAATACAAACAAAAATACAAAAGAAACAAACAGAGATCAACAAGATCTCAAATACAACAATGATCTCTATAACAGAGATCTATAAACTGATGAAACTCTTCAACAGCTTGAAGACAACTTGATGATCAGATCTTCACACGAACAACCCAGATCACCAAATGAACTCAGTGAATACGGAGGAGAGATGATGAAACCCTAAGAAATATCTGGAACAACTGAAGTCTTCTTTCTCTCTCATCCATTATATATCTGAATACTAAGATACTTGCACAATGATCCTCAAACTATATAAGATATCCAGAAACACCCCTTGGCCCATAACGACCTGGTAACAACTTGTAACAACTGGACCCATTAGCCCAACAACCATATCAAAGCCATATCAAAGCCCAACAATTATATGTGAAAGCCCAACAATAATATACGCAGGTGAAATTAAAGAGAATATATAAAATATATTATTTTAACATCCCCCCATAATTTCAACCTGCAAACATATCAAATAAACCCAACTTTTCACATAACAAACCATGTTGCACTAGATTTAACCCTTTTGTGAAAATGTCTGCTAACTGTTCATCAGTAGCAATTTTATGTGGTTCAATAATGCCACTTGCAATCTTTTCTCGCAAAAAATGCAAGTCTAGTTCAAAGTGTTTGGTTCGTTCATGAAAAACAGGATTTAATGAAATGGATATAGCAGACTTGCTATCACAAAACAATTTTATTGGCAAAGTACAACTAAATTTCAACTCATGCAAGACATTCTTAATCCACATTACCTCGCATGCAGCAGAACACATAGCACGGTACTCAGCCTCAGCTGTGGACCTAGCTACAACACCTTGTTTCTTGCTTTTCCAAGAAACAAGTGTGTTTCCAACAAAAACTCCAAAACCTGTAACAGATTTTCGAGTTTTGGTACACTTAGCCCAATCCGAATCCACATAACACATAATGTCAAAATTACCTGTTTTCCTGACCAAAACACCCTTCCCTGGACACTGCTTTAAGTACCTTAACAATCTTAAAGCAATATCCAAGTGTGACTGACAAGGCTTATGCATGTATTGACTCAAATACTGGACAGCATAACTTATGTCTGGACGAGTTAATGACAAGTATATCAACTTGCCTATCAACTTTTGAAACCCAGTCACATTTTCAAGAAAATTTGTATCTTTATCAGTTTTAGCAGTAATAACATGTGACTGTTCTATAGGGGTTCCAACAGGTTTACATCCTAAATACCCAAACTCAGCAAGAAGTTCAAGACAATACTTTCTCTGTGACAAACAAATAGAACCATTTGAGTATAACACCTCAATACCAAGAAAGTACTTTAACAGTCCTAAATCCTTAATTTGAAAGTTATCACTTAAACACCTTTTGACAACTTCAATTTCAGAAGGACTGTTTCCAGTAACAACTATATCGTCAACATACACTAACAAAATAATAACAACATCATTCTTATTCAAAACAAACAAAGAATGATCACAAAGACTTTGTACAAACCCCATTTTTAATATAACAGATGTCAATTTTTCATTCCATTTTCTTGGTGCTTGTTTAAGTCCATAAAGGGACTTAACAAGTTTACACACCTTATTTTTATCACTATTATAATACCCTTGAGGTAAACTCATGTAAACCTCTTCAGACAAAGACCCGTACAGAAAGGCATTGTTTATATCAAGTTGATATAAAGGCCAGCCATTATTCACAGCAACTTTTAACACAACTCTAACAGTTACCATTTTAACAACAGGTGAAAAAGTTTCACCAAAGTCAATGCCTTCCCTTTGGTTGAAACCTTTAGCAACCAACCTAGCTTTATACCTCTCAATTTCACCACTAGCCTTATATTTTATTTTATATACCCATTTACACCCAATAGGCTTCCTACCCTTAGGCAACTCAACAATTTCCCAAGTTTTATTTCTAAGAAGTGCCTCCATTTCGTTATTCATAGCCTCGATCCACCTAGGATCTTTTACAGCCTCACTATATAAAGTAGGCTCAACAGACTTATTCAAAGAAGTAACAAAACACAAATTATCAACAGATAAATTGGCATAATTCACAACTTTTTCAACACCATACCTAACTTTACCTTCTAAAACAAAATCACTAAACTTATTTGGAAAAGACACTTTCCTAGAAGATCTCCTAACTGACTGTCCCTCAGATAGGTTGGTCTCATCATGTACTACAGTGTCCTCAGCCATGCCAATATTACCCAAACTACTACTACCCAACTGCCCACTTTCAGGAACAACATCCTCAACATTTTGGGCAGTGGCAGATGTAGAGGGTAACACTGGCTGCTGATCATCACTGCAGTGATCTAGAGCACCAGTTGTACCCTCTTCATCATTGGGAACATTAGGAGCTTTAGGAGTATTTGTTTCAGTTAAGTCAAAAAAATTAATATGGTTTAAATCAGTTGTATTTATTAATTCTTGACTTTTAATCACATTAGACTTGAAAGGGTATACATTCTCATAAAACTTTACATCTCTAGAAAAGAACACTTTTCTATTATCTAAACTTAGTAATTTGTAACCTTTTTTCATGTTAGAATAACCAACAAATACACACTTATCAGCATGATAAGTAAATTTATCAGTTTCAGACAAGACAGTACTAAAACAAAGACACCCAAAGTTCCTTAAGTGATCAAGAGAGGGCTTAAAACCATAAACAACTTCATAAGGACTCTTACCATCTAACACAGAAGAGGGTAACCTGTTAATCAAATAAACAGCAGTCAATACACAATCAGACCAGTACTTCAAAGGTAAACCACTTTGAAACATTAAAGCTCTAGCTGTGTTCAAAAGATGCCTATGTTTTCTTTCCACCACACCATTTTGTTGTGGTGTATAAGAACATGAAGTTTGATGTAATATTCCTTTGTTTTTACAAAACTCATTCATTTGATTATTTACAAACTCAGTACCATTATCACTTCTAAACACCTTAATTTTTTTCTCAAACTGAGTTAAAACAAGTTCATAAAAACTACACAGATTTTCAAAAACTTCTGTTTTACTTGTTAACATGTAGCACCAGACAGTTCTAGAAAAATCATCTACAATTGTTAAAAAGTATTTATAGCCTTCATAACTTGAAACTTTATATGGTCCTCATACATCAAGATGAACTAAATCTCCTATAGATTTTGACTTATGTTTACTAAGAGGAAATGGTACTCTAACTTGTTTAGCCCTGTGACACACATCACACAGACCATGATCAACATTTTTAACACCAAACTTATCTTTTAACACAGCTAGCACTTGATCAGATGGATGACCCAATCTACTATGCCATAAACCAGACTTAACAAAACTATTATAACAAACATTCACAGAATTACCATATTTTCCCACAAAATACAGACCACTATCTTGACTACCAGTCACCAGGATTCTCCCTGATTTGGAATCCTGTAACACACAACTATCTTCTTTAAACAAAACATTAATATTATTATCCTTAGCTAGCCTATGAACAGATAACAAGTTGACATGATAACCTGGGACATAGAAAACATCTTGTAAAATAACACCACTCATTAACTTGACATTTCCTATTTTTAAAACCTTTACATTTGTTCCATTAGGATGACCTACTTTGAGGTCAAAGTCTGAAACATCAATTGTGTTAAACATATCTTTATCACTGTTTACCATATGTTGACTAGCCCCAGAGTCAACTATCCAACTCATTATCCCTTCAAAAAACATAGAGCTAGAACAACTAATACCACTATTAGCAAAGCAGGACTCACCCCCTATATTTGTTGACTTCACTCCAGAACTAGCAACATTTGCAGACTTATCACCAACTAAGTTTAACAACTTAGTTATCTGTTCAGGTGTAAAAGGTAAACCAGAAGTAGTTATACCAGAAGATGACCCAACAGCAGCATAAGATTTACTATTTACACTAGCTTTACCAGAAGTATTATTAGTTCTTTTTCTAAAATTAGGAGGGTAACCAATAAGCTCAAAACATCTATCAACTGTGTGACCTAACATATTACAATGTGTACATTTTAAAGCAGGGTTAGGTCCTCTTTGATTAGATGTCTTTTTCTTTGACTCAAATGACTGGTTTGACTTAGAAGCAAAAGAAACATTCTGTCCTTTTGACCCACTACTAGTTAACCTATGTGATTCCTCCCTAGAAACCACAGAATAAGCAACCTTGACAGATGGAAAGGTTTCTCTGGTTAATAGATTTGTTCTCACTGGTTGATAAACATCATCAAGTCCCATAAGAAATTGCATTAGCTTGATTAACATTGTAAAATCATTATAATCTTTAGCTGCTTTACAAGAACATGTTGGCAGCTGAAGCATAGCATCAAACTGCTTCCACATTGTTGTTAATCTATTATAATAATCAGCTACAGTTGAACCATTTTGAGAAATACTATTTATTTTTTTGAACAAATTATAAACCACAGAACCATCTATCTTGTCATAAGTCTCTTTCAAATCCTCCCAAACCTCTGAAGCTAAACTAGAAAAAACTTGTCCTAAGAAAAGTTCCTCAGACACAGAGTTTAAAAGCCAAGTTAACACCACATAATTACACCTATCCCACTGACTAGCAAGCACAGCATCCTCAGTGGATTTTTCACACTTTCCATTTATAAAACCGAACTTATTTTTAGCTTCTAAAGCAAGTTTCATAGATGCAGACCACACAGCATAATTTTCAGTACCCTTCAACTTAACACTAACAATAGTAAGAGCACTAGAATCACTAGGATGGAGATAAAGAGGATCTCCAATATCCAGTTTACCTATTAAGGTCTGAGATGTGCTAGCACTTGGTTCTGGCTGAACCATGATAACACACACAATCAAGAAGACAGATAATACACACAAACCAAGACCAGATAAACAGAAAGACACACAAACCAAGGCGAAGCTGTATCAGTGTCCAGATTCCAGGTTCATCACTTATAGTGCCTGGACAGGTCTTTATACAGGAGCCGGACAATAAACCAACACACAAAACAAGCAAGAAATAACAATCAAGCAACAGATAAGGTGCCGGTCCTCACTACCCCGACTTCAACTAATCAACCAACAAAGCAATAAACTAACTACAAGAAGGAAAGATCTCACAGTGGGTGCAAAGTCTTCGCACAAGGTGAAGACTGTAACCTTCTAGGGTTACAAGTCAAACACCAATCAATAAAGAACAACTACTGGTTGGTTTGCCCTGAACCTTCTAGGGTTTCAGAGACCAACGCAGTCTTCTCACAACTTCCAAGAACAGTGCCAAGATCCACACCAAATTCACCCCCAAGATCAGATGAACCACAAACTCCACAGATCTACAAAAAACAAACACTATCAGAACAGATCTACAAAAAAACAAGTAAGATCTAAACAGCGGAAGACTTAGATCTGCATATAAGAGCTTTAAAGCTCTGATACCATGTAAACTGGTATAGATCTAACTCTAACAAGATGAACACACAATATATAGCAACAGAAAACGTGACAAAATCTATTATTAACCCAAACCAAAAAAGTACCCAACCAAACCCTAGATCTCAAACATCTGAGATCTATGTAATACAAAGTACCGATTCAACAGATTAGATAATCTGTTGAATATGAACAAAGAAATACAAACAAAAATACAAAAGAAACAAACAAAGATCAACAAGATCTCAAATACAACAATGATCTCTATAACAGAGATCTATAAACTGATGAAACTCTTCAACAGCTTGAAGACAACTTGATGATCAGATCTTCACACGAACAACCCAGATCACCAAATGAACTCAGTGAATACGGAGGAGAGATGATGAAACCCTAAGAAATATCTGGAACAACTGAAGTCTTCTTTCTCTCTCATCCATTATATATCTGAATACTAAGATACTTGCACAATGATCCTCAAACTATATAAGATATCCAGAAACACCCCTTGGCCCATAACGACCTGGTAACAACTTGTAACAACTGGACCCATTAGCCCAACAACCATATCAAAGCCATATCAAAGCCCAACAATTATATGTGAAAGCCCAACAATAATATACGCAGGTGAAATTAAAGAGAATATATAAAATATATTATTTTAACAAGTGTATTAGAGGAAAAGATGATGAAAATTATGAAATCGAAGAAGATGATGATGAAATTTTGAAATCTATTATTTCAGATATTATTAAAGGAAGAAGATAATAATCAAAATTTTTGAAATTAATATCAAGAGAGGCTTTTGTTGATTTTTCATACATGCAAAAGATGCGGTTACACCAAAAGATGCGGTTATACTAGAACTGTATCTTTTGGGCGGTGCTTTTTTCAAACTGAATCAAAAAATGCAAAAGATGCGGTTTCATTAAACCCGCATCTTTTGGGCGATGCTTTTTTCAAAATGAATATATGACTTTATCATATGAATCAAAAGATACGGTTGCAACCTACCAACCGCATCTTTTGAAAATCCTATGGCATCTTTTGCCTATTTATGTACTTACCAATATCAAGAAAAGGTAGGATTCTAAGAAGTGTAAGATGTAGACACTCTTACCTAGAGGAATAGAGAGGATGTTTCCAGTGAGACCATCGGCTCGATTGTAGTTTTGAATCAAACTTTGGATTGGACTTAAGACACATAACACTCAGCCAAGGACCGACTAGTGCATGTACTCATTTTTCTCTCAGCTATCAACGCCATCACATGATTCATGATTAACCGTCCCCCGTTTTTAACGTTATTTTCATGAAATTAGTAAAATAACGTTAAAATTACTGTACTTTCACTTTTGCCCCCGAAAACCCATATATATGCGCATACCGTAAGCGGGAAAAATATAAAAGGAATAAAACTAATGTAATAATATTCTTTCACTATTATCTGGATCATTAGAATTACATGTCATATACAAAAAAAAAAAAAAAGCAAAAAAAAGCTAAAGTCACCATACATCAATAGTTCAAGACACCAAATGTAAATATAAATGTAATACTATTTGTGTCAAATATAGTAAACACTATTTATTTCAACATAAACCACATATTTAATAAATGACACGTTATTAAATGATTTTTAAATTTTAAAAATCAAACATATATAATACATGTTCTATAAAAAGACAAAATTACAAAAACAAAAAAGTCTTGTATGAACTTACTGGTTTCAATCTTTATGGTCAAACAACACACTAAACATCCTTTATGTTTAATTTTTGTAATGCATTTTATCTTTTAGTCTAAACTTCGTTGGTTTTTAACATTAACTTACGGCATATGACTTTCATGTATGGACAACTTGATACTTTTTCTCCTTTTAAAATATATTATTAAACAAAAAATAAATGCAAACTTCTAAAAAGTTACTAAAAAAATAGATTATTTCTATTAATTATTTTTATTTGTTAATTTAAATAAACTAGTGGGAAACCCCGCGCTCCGCGCGGGCTTTTGGTCGGTACCGCTTCGGTTCGTTACAGTATTTGTACGATACAAATACTCGGTATAGCAATCAACACGTGTTTTAAATCAATCGAAACCTTAAATAAATAAATATCGAACCAATCTTGTTAGGACAATATCTGTTGGGTTCGTCACAATATCCGTAGAGAAATTTTGGAAAATAATTAAATATGGTTGTAAATTTAGATTTATAAAGTTTGACATGTAAATAAAAAAATAGGTTACACACTAAAAAAACATATTTTTAACTTTAATATCAAATTATATACGGGTTTTGTAAAATTAAAATACCTTTATGTAGTTTAATAATTATTTAGTCAAAATATATTATTGTGAAGTAGGAAATTACGGTTGTTGATATAAATCATTTACATGATAACTAAATCGTTCAAAAAAATCGTTAAATTATTGTTGTGGTCGGTAATTAATAAAATGTAAAGCAAGTATTTTTAAGGTGAAAATCACAGAAAATATTATTAAGAATAATAGACAAAAGAAAAAATAATAAATGAAACAATTTACTCAAATTTTTATTTGACAGCATGTAAAAAAAAAAATTCTTTCCCATGAAAGGCTTCGAATCCGAGACACTCATTATATTTGAATGTTCATACAACCAACTAAACAGCAAAAGTTTTTTTAATACTTTGACATAATAGTAACTATAATATACACATAAAGCAGAAAAATATAAAAAAAAGTCCTTTACCACACCTACCACGCAGGTGCTGCTACTGTAATATGCCACAGAATAGTAATGAAGTTTTAGGAGTGTTCCAATTAGGTCACTGATAAAATTTATTGTTCCAATTAGATCATTTTACTTTATTTTGGTGTTCTAATGCTAGAGATTTTACCTGAATAGCAGGTCATAGTCCTACATGGTATCTATTTAACTTTTTCTTTTTAAAAAAACATGATTACATGGAATTAAAAAAAAAGAAATATAATAAATCAAAACCCAAAAGGATCAAAATTACAAATCTTTGAAATTTTATCGTTAGTTGTTTATCTTAATTTATAACTTTTTAGATTTTTTGAAAAAAAATATCACATTTTTTAATTTTTTTCGCATTTTTTTTAACTTTTCTACAATTTTTTCAAAAAAAATTTAAGCCTATTTCGCATTTTTTTTCTAATCCATTTGGCATTTATGTGCCATGTCAACAAATTTTTTAAATAAAAAACCTAAATAAATGTCATGTAAGATGGATGACCTTCTATTTAGGTAAAATATCTAGGATTGAAACATCAAATGAAACTTGAATGACCTAATTGGAACAAAAAAAATTATGAGTGACCTAATTAGAACACTTTTGAAACTTGATTACTATTGTACAAAGTTAACCCTACTTTTAAATAAACAACTTATTTTCTTTTTGGTATATTGCTATGCATCACAGACCATAAAAATACTTTCAAAGTAAGTGCTTCAAGTAAGTTCTCTCCGGATTTGAAGCCCATAATTTAATCCAATTTAATTTACTCTTTTCAGTCTGGATCCCAGCCTTACATTTCAATTCAATATATACACGTTGCATACTTGCATGTTAAAGAAAGTGAACATTTCAAAGCACCCACAAACCTTCTCTCTCCATATGATCTTCGTCTGCCACCGTGACGCCTCATCGATATCATCACCGCCCACCACCACCGAACCACCGTGATCATCATCGCACCACACCACACAACCGTCATCAACTTCGATCAGTGCCAATAACCACCGCAATCTAGATCAAGCCGCCACA